>NC_069501.1:1192751170-1193053670 GCF_027579735.1 Bombina bombina | reverse complement strand
AAAGAGAGGGGGGAGAGAGAGAGCTCAAAAGAGAGGGGGAGAGAGAGCGCAAAAGAGAGGGGAGAGAGAGAGAAAGCAAAAGAGAGTGGGAGGGACCACTGTACTGCAAAAAATGGCCTGTGTGAAAGGGCTTAAGAACTAGTTATTTATAAAATAATTAAATTGGAAAGTTGTTTAAAATTGAATCATAAAAAATGGGTTCAATGCCCCTTTAAATAAGAGAATATGTCACTAATGTCACTAAATAAGAATATTAAGCAAACAAACAAACAAAACAAAATATTAAACAAATTGGATATCTGAGGCCCCATTCTTGAAAAGATGATGTCACTCTGGGTGTTTTTACATAAAAGCTAATAATTGTCACATATTATTAACATTAGCAGCTGTATTATGGAAAAGATGTTGTAGCAACTAAAGTTTGGCAATATTGTTGTAAAGCAGATTTTGTTGGGTAATTTATGGAGTATATGTAATATTTATCCAGTAAGAATATATGTATGCTTGCTAGAAATTAATTTCTAAACCAGTCATATTTTTAGATATTTTTCTGCCCTGTTCCCTTTGGCAGAGGTTAAATAAAGTTATCTGCAAGCATTTGTGCAATTAAATTATCTAATAAAATTGGAGTATTTTTTAATTGTTCTATTATATCCCTTTAATTTGTTGCTGTTGAGATGATATATGAGTTATTTGGCTTCTGATCACCAATTTCTGTGCTTTTCATGCTAAAATATTAACTTTTTATTTACCAGGAGCACATTGAATAATACACATTATATATTTTTTGACTCTGCGTCCTTCTGGTGTCTAGTAGAATTGTCCTTTATGTTTAAGAATTCAGAAAGTTCTATTAAAGAGACACTGAACCCAAATTTTTTCTTTTGTGATTCAGATAGAGCATGCAATTTTAAGCAACTTTCTAATTTACTCCTATTATCATTTTTTCTTTGTTCACTTGCTATCTTTATTTGAAAAAGAAGGCATCTAGGCTTTTTTTGGGTTCAGTACTCAGAACAGCACTTTTTTATTGGGGGATGAATTTATCCACCAATTAGGAAAAACAACCCAGGTTGTTCACCAAAAATGGTCCGGCATCTAAACTTACATTCTTGCATTTCAAATAAAGATACCAAGAAAATGAAGACAATTTGATAATAGGAGTAAAATAGAAAGTTGCTTAAAATTTCATGCTCTATCTGAATCACAATAGAAAAAAATTGGGTTCAGTGTCCCTTTAAGCTAAAAAAGACATGAAAACCAACATAAAGCATTTAGGATTCAGATAGTGTGTAATCAGTGGCAGTTCTATGGGGGTGTTGGGGGGGGCTATGCATGTATAGCTTCCCCATTGAACTGTGAAGGGCAGCTCCATATATTATTTTCACCACCTTTGTTAGACCCAAGTTTATGTTCTAGAACCGCCATGTATGCGACGATAAACAATTTTTCATATTACTATTATTTAAATTTGTATTTGATCCCTTTGTATCCTTTGTTGAAGAGCATACTAGGTAGGCTGAGGAATGTGCACTTTTCTTGGGCACTATATATCAGCAGTGTTTGGGAAAATGTTAAACACTGTCGAGCACTATAGGTCAGCAGTGTTTATAGTAATGACTGAGAACCCAGTGAGATGAAGATAAAGGGCAAATGGGTTATCCTTTGGATATAGGAAGCAACCAAAGGAAATTCCAGAATGGAGCTGCCAGTGTAGATTGATAAGCAAATTGATTTCTTTTTATAGGGCTGGATTTTTCTCCTTATACTTGTTGGGGGCTAAATTGCTCTACGAATCTACATAAAAGAGACATAAATAAATATGCAATACACACAGTAACATAACTGAATATGAAATCAATGTTTCAAAATTATTTCAAACTGTAATTTTGTTAGCAACATTTGTTTTCTGTTGCGCTGCCGGGATATAACGCCTGAAAACCTTCTTGTTTTTATTTATATTTATTATTATAATCACTGTGAACTAGCTCCTGATAGGTGGCTGCACATATATGCCTATTGCCATTGGCTTACCAATGTGTTCAGCTAGCACCCAGAAGAGCTTTATTACTACTCATTCAATAAAGGATATCAAGAGAATGAAGCAAAATTGATAATAGAAGTAAACTTAAAAGTCATTTAAAAATGTATGTTCTATCTGAACCTGAACCATAAAAGAAAAAAAAAATTGGGGTTTTATGTCCTTTTAAATTAGATTTTTTTTTTTTTTTTTTACTACATATTTTTTTAATTTTGAAATGCCACTTTAATTCAAGGAGTTTAAAATGTTGATTAATGAATCTGTTATTCTTATAGACCTTCACTAATTTCTTATTTATTTATAGATTGATTAATTAATTATTCCATTACTTTATGGTAATTCTATTTTTATCAGTGCACTAATATGCAGCAAAGAACTTGAAAGATAAAATATATATATATATATATATATATATATATATATATATATATATATATATATATATATATATATATATATATATATATATATATATATATATATAATCAGAACAAATGAAATTCCCATCTTTGAGATATGTCAGTAAAGCTCCAAAGATGTTAGTGAAACACAGACCTTTTTCTCTGCATGTCCAGCAGATATCCAAGCGAATTTTGCATCAAAGCTTACAATGGTTTTGTATTCTTTCCCACGATGACGCGTAGTTTAAGGTCTGGTAATACCACACAATTGGAAACGCTGAAAACACTGGCAACAGAATTCATGAAAAGTAGATTATTGCTTACCAAATGTAATAAGATGTCTTAAAATAAAACCTATAATCTACAGCTTATTTGCACAAAATTGTATGTGTTATTTCCCATGAAAATATAGCAGCATTTTAGTAACATAATACACTATATGCTACACATAAATTATATTTCATCAATCACCAGTTCAGGACACACTCTAATTACAGAATTCCCTGAATGATTCTTCTTTGTATAAGATTATATTTTATTGATAGTTGCAAGGCCAAATTGTCCTTAAAGGGACATGAAACCCCAATTTTTTCTTTTATAATTCAGATTCGCCTAGATTTAGAGTTTTGCAACGCTAGTATTTAGAGTTCTCTGAAGGGCTGCGTTAGACTCCAAAAAGGGAGCGTACAGGCATATTTTCCGCCACTTCAACTCTCAATACCAGCGTTGCTTACGGTAGCGGCTAGCTGGAAAAACGTGCTCGTGCACGATTCCCCCATAGGAAACAATGGGGCAGTTTGGGCTGGAAAAAAAACTAACACCTGCAAAAAAGCAGCGTTCAGCTCCTAACGCAGACCCATTGTTTCCTATGGGGAAATGAAATGTATGTCTGCACCTAACACCCTAACATGTACCCCGAGTCTAAACACCCCTAACCTTACACTTATTAACCCCTAATCTGCCACCCCCGCTATCACTGACACCTGCATTACACTATTAACCCCTAATCTGCCGCTCAGGACACCGCCGCAAACCTACATTATCCCTATGTACCCCTAATCTGCTGCCCCTAACATCGCCGACCCCTACATAATATTTATTAACCCCTAATCTGCCCCCCCAATGTCGCTGCTACATTACCTACACTTATTAACCCCTAATCTGCCGACCGGACCTTGTCGCTACTCTAATAAATGTATTAACCCCTAAACTGCCCTCCCTAACGCCACCACCGAACTTCAAGTATTAACCCCTAATATGCTGAGCGGACCTTGCCGCTACTATAATAAATGTATTAACCCCTAAAGCTAACTCTAACCCTAACCCTAACACCCCCCTAAATTAAATATAATTTTAATCTAACAAAATAAATTAAATATTATTAACTAAAGTATTTCTATTTAAAACTAAATACTTACCTGTAAAATAAAGCCTAATATAGCTACAATATAACGAATAATTATATTGTAGTTATTTTAGTATTTATATTTATTTTACAGGCAACTTTGTATTTATTTTAACTAGGTACAATAGCTATTAAATAGTTATTTACTATTTAATAGCTACCTAGTTAAAATAATTACAAAATTACCTGTAAAAATAAATCCTAACCTAAGTTACAATTAAACCTAACACTACACTAGCAATAAATTAATTAAATAAATTACCTACAATTAGCTACAATTAAATAAACTAAACTAAATTACAAAAACAAACAAACACTAAATTACAAAAAATAAAACAAGATTACAAGAATTTTAAGCTAATTACACCTACTCTAAGCCCCCTAATAAAATAACAAAGCCCACCAAAATAAAAAAAATGTCCCTACCCTAATCTAAATTAAAAAAGTTAACAGCTCTATTACCTCTATTTTTGCGGGGCATGCCCAAAAGTAATCAGCTCTTTTGCCTGTAAAATAAAACACAATACCACCCCCCGACATTAAAACCCACCACCCACATACCCCTACTCTAACCCAAACACAAACCCCCCTTAAATAAACCTAACACTACCCCCCTGAAGATCTCCCTACCTTGAGTCGTGTTCACCCAAACGGGCGCCGATGGAATAAAAGAGGACATCCGGAGCGGGAGAAATCTTCATTCTATCCGGGCAGAAGAGGACATCCGGACCGGCAGACATCTTCATCCAAGCGGCATCTTCTATCTTCATCCATCCGGAGCGGAGCCATCTTCTTTCAGCCAACACAGATCCATCCTTCTTCCCCGACGCCTACTCGCCGAATGAAGGTTCCTTTAAATGACGTCATCCAAGATGGCGTCCCTCGAATTCTGATTGGCTGATAGGATTCTATCAGCCAATCGGAATTAAGGTAGGAAAAATCTGATTGGCTGCTTGAATCAGCCAATCAGATTCAAGTTTCAATCAGCCAATGGAATGCGAGCTCAATCTGATTGGCTGATTGGATCAGCCAATCCGATTGAACTTAAATCTGATTGGCTGATTCAATCAGCCAATCAGATTTTTCCTACCTTAATTCCAATTGGCTGACAGAATCCTATCCGTGTAGGCTGGAAGAAGATGGCTCCGCTCCGGATGGATGAAGATAGAAGATGCCGCTTGGATGAAGATGTCTGCCGGTCCGGATGTCCTCTTCTGCCCGGATAGGATGAAGACTTCTGCTGCTCTGGATGTCCTCTTTTGGTCCATCGGTGCCCGGCTGGGTGAACATGACTCAAGGTAGGGAGATCTTCAGGGGGCAGTGTTAGGTTTATTTAAGGGGGGTTTGGGTTATAGTAGGGGTATGTGGGTGGTGGGTTTTAATGTTGGGGGGTGGTATTGTGTTTTTTTTTACAGGCAAAAGAGCTGATTACTTTGGGGCATGCCCCGCAAAATGCCCTTTTAAGGGCTGGTAATAGAGCTGTTAAATTTTTTAATTTAGATTAGGGTAGGGAAATTTTTTTATTTTGGGTGGCTTTGTTATTTTATTAGGGGGCTTAGAGTAGGTGTAATTAGCTTAAAATTTTTGTAATCTTTTTTTATTTTTTTGTAATTTAGTGTTTGTTTTTTTTGTAATTTAGTTTAGTTTATTTAATTGTAGGTAATTGTAGGTAATTTATTTAATTAATTTATTGTTAGTGTAGTGTTAGGTTTAATTGTAACTTAGGTTAGGATTTATTTTACAGGTAATTTTGTATTTATTTTAACTAGGTAGCTATTAAATAGTAAATAACTATTTAATAGCTATTGTACCTAGTTAAAATAAATACAAAGTTGCCTGTAAAATAAATATAAATCCTAAAATAGCTATAATATAATTATTCGTTATATTGTAGCTATATTAGGGTTTATTTTACAGGTAAGTATTTAGCTTTAAATAGGAATACTTTAGTTAATAATATTTAATTTATTTTGTTAGATTAAAATAATATTTAATTTAGGGGGGTGTTAGGGTTAGGGTTAGACTTAGCTTTAGGAGTTAATACATTTATTATAGTAGCGGCGAGGTCTGGTCGGCAGATTAGGGGTTAATACTGAGGACTTCTCCCAGCTTCATTTAGGATGGATGTCTGGACTTCAAAACTGTAAGTGGATCTTCGGGGGTTAGTGTTTCTTTGATTTCTTTGGGGCAATGCCCCGCAAAAGGCCCTTTTAAGGGCTATTGGTAGTTTAGTTCAGGTATGTTTTTTTTTATTTTGGGGGTGCTTTTTTTATTTTGATAGGGCTATTAGATTAGGTGTAATTGGTTTAAATATCTGATAATTTGGTTTTTTATTTTGTGAAATTTAGTTTTTTTTTTTTTGTAATTTAGGTAATTGTATTCAATTAATTTAATTTATTTAATTGTAGTGTAATGTTAGGTGTTAGTGTAAGACAGGTTACATTTTATTTTACAGGTAAATTTGTATTTATTTTAAATAGGCAGTTAGTAAATAGTTAATAACTATTTAGTAACTATTCTACCTAGTTAAAATAAATACGAACTTGCCTGTAAAATAAAAAATAAACCCTAAGCTAGCTACAATGTGACTATTAGTTATACTGTAGCTAGCTTAGGGTTTATTTTACAGGTAAGTATTTAGTTTTAAATAGGAATTATTTAGGTAATGATAGCAATTTTTATTTAGATTTATTTTAATTATATTTAAGTTAGGGGGTGTTAGGGTTAGACTTAGGTTTAGGGGTTAATAAATTTAGTATAGTGGCTGTGACGTTGGGGGCGGCAGATTAGGGGTTAATAAATGTAGGTAGGTGGCGGGGATGTTAGAGGTGGCAGATTAGGGGTTAATAATATTTAACTAGTGTTTGAGAGGCGGGAGTGTGACTGTTTAGGGGTTAATATGTTCATTATAGTGGCGGGGATGTCGGAAGCGGCAGATTAGGGGCTAATAATTTTATTTTAGTGTTTGTGATGCGGGAGGGCCTAGGTTTAGGGGTTAATATGTAGTTTATGAGTGTTAGTGTACGTTTAGCACTTTAGTTAAGAGTTTTATGCTACAGCTTTGTAGCGTAAAACTCATAACTACTGACTTTATATTACGTTACGATTCTTGCGGGATAGGCTGTACCACTCACTTTTTGATCTCGCAGAAAAAGCTTGTAATATTGGCGCTATGGAAGTCCCATTGAAAAAAGACTTTTCCCAAATTGTGTAAGTTAATTTGCGTTAAGGCCAAAAAAGTGTGCGGGACAGCTGTACCTACAAGACTCATAATAGCAGCGGTAGTGAAAAAGCAGTGTTATAACCCATAACGCTGCTTTTTTTACTCATAACGCAAAACTCGTAATCTAGCCGTATGTTTGCATATCTGAGTTATAGTTAAAGATGTTGTAATATATTGTTTGACTCCTCCTCCATTTGATGTTATGATTATTTCATACACCCTGCGAGGTGCAATGAAAACGTAATTACGAATTGTTTAAATGTATTACACTGTTGGAACATAAATAAAGATAATATAAAAAAAAAAAAAATTACATGTCCTATTTGAATAATGAAAGTATTTTTTGGACTTGATTGTCTCTTTAAAAGGGTCTTTTGTAGGGCAATACCCTAAAGTTAACAGCTTTTTTGCTAAAAAATAAAAGCAAACACCCCTAACATTACAACTCCCCCCCCCCCAACCCACAAAATTAAAAAAAAACTAACTAAAAAAAATAATCTACCCATTGCCCTGAAAAGGGCATTTGTATGGGCATTCAGCCCTTTTACTGCCTTTAAAAGGGCAATCAGCTCTTTTTCGTCCCATTAAAAGCCCTAAATCTAAAAAAAAAACACCCTCCAAAAAAAAAAAAAACACAAGCAGCTCTAATTCCTATTGGCTGATTTAAATTTTTTAGCCAACAGGAATGCAACGGTGCCCCAATATAAAAGGGGTACCTTGCATTGAATCCTCATTGTGCGGTGGACGATCGCATGAAGAGGACCTCCATGTCGGACCGATGGCCCTCCACCTGGCCCTCCGTTTGGACCTCCACGCATGGCTGCTCCGCCTCCACAGGGATGAAGAAGATGCCGGTCCCGCAATGGATGAAGATGGAGCCACCTGGATGAAGATGCTTTGCAGCTGAGATGAAGATCTTTTGCCAAACTTCAGCAGACTTCAGCAACTGAGAGTACCGATTTTGGAGTTAGTGTTAGGTTTTTTTAAAGGGACACTGAACCCAAATTTTTTCTTTTGTGATTCATATAGAGCACACAATTTTAAGCAACTTTCTAATTTACTAATATTATCAATTTTTCTTTGTTCTCTTGCTTTCTTTATTTGAAAAAGAAGGCATCTAAGCTAAGGAGCCAGCCAATTTGTGGTTTTAGAGCCATGGACAGCACTTGTTTATTGGTGCTGTCCAATCAGCAAGGACAACCCAGGTTATTCACCAAAAATGGGCCGGCATCTAAACTTAAATTCTTGCTTTTCAAATAAAGATACCAAGAGAATGAAGAACATTTGATAATAGGAGTAAATTAGAAAGTTGCTTCAAATTGTATGCTCTATCTGAATCATGAAAGAAAGAATTTGGGTACAGTGTCCCTTTAAGGGTTTATTGGGTGGGTTTTAGTTTTAGATTTGGGTTTGGGCAGCAATAGAGCTAAATGCCCTTTTGAGGGCAATGCCAATCCAAATGCCCTTTTCAGGGCAATGGGGAGTTAGGTTTTTTTAGTTAGGATTTTATTTGGGGGGTTGGTTGTGTGGGTGGTGGGTTTTACTGTTGGGGGTTGTTTGTATTTTTTTTTTACAGGTAAAAGAGCTGATTTCTTTGGGGCAATGCCCCGCAAAAGGCCCTTTTAAGGGCTATTGTTAGTTTAGTTCAGGTATGGTTTTTTTTATTTTGGGGGTGCTTTTTTTATTTTGATAGGGCTATTAGATTAGGTGTAATTAGTTTAAAGATCTGATCATTTGTTTTTTATTTTGTGTAATTTAGTGGATTTGTTTTTGTTATTTAGGTAATTATATTTAATTATTTAATTTATTTAATTGTAGTGTAATGTTAGGTGTTAGTGTAAGACAGGTTACGTTTTATTTTACAGGTAAATTTGTATTTATTTTAACTAGGTAGTTAATAAATAGTTAATAACTATTTAGTAACTATTCTACCCAGTTAAAATAAATACGAACTTGCCTGTAAAATAAAAATAAACCCTAAGCTAGCTACAAAGTAACTATTAGTTATACCGTAGCTAGCTTAGGGTTTATTTTACAGGTAAGTATTTAGTTTTAAATTGGAATTATTTAGGTAATGATAGCAATTTTTATTTAGATTTATTTTAATTATATTTAAGTTATGGGGTGTTAGGATTAGACTTAGGTTTAGGGGTTAATAAATTTAGTATAGTGGCGGCGACGTTGGGGGCGGCAGATTAGGGGTTAATAAATGTAGGTAGGTGGCGGCGATGCTAGGGGTGGCAGATTAGGGGTTAATAATATTTAACTAGTGTTTGAGAGGGGGGAGTGTGACTGTTTAGGGGTTAATATGTTCATTATCGTGGTGGTGATGTCGGAAGTGGCAGATTAGGGGCAAATAATTTTATTTTAGTGTTTGTGATGCGGGAGGGCCTAGGTTTAGGGGTTAATAGGTAGTTTATGAGTGCTAGTGTACTTTTTAGCACTTTAGTTATGAGTTTTATGCTACAGCTTTGTAGCGTAAAACTCATAACTACTGACTTTATATTACGTTACGAATCTTGCGGGATAGGCTGTACCACTCACTTTTTGATCTCGCAGAAAAAGCTTGTAATATTGGCGCTATGGAAGTCCCATTGAAAAAAGACTTTTCCCAAATTGTGTAAGTTAATTTGCGTTAAGGCCAAAAAAGTGTGCGGGACAGCTGTACCTACAAGACTTGTAATAGCAGCGGTAGTGAAAAAGCAGTGTTATGACCCATAACGCTGCTTTTTTACTCATAACGCAAAACTCGTAATCTAGCCGTATGTTTGCATATCTGAGTCATAGTTAAAGATGTTGTAATATATTGTTTGACTCCTTCTCCATTTGATGTTATGATTATTTCATACACCCTGCGAGGTGCAATGAAAACGTAATTACGAATTGTTTAAATGTATTACACTGTTGGAACATAAATAAAGATATATAAAAAAAAATTACATATCCTATTTGAATCATGAAAGTATTTTTTGGACTTGACTGTCTGTTTAAAAAGTTCTTTTGTAGGGCATTACCCTAAAGTTAACAGCTTTTTTGCTAAAAAATAAAAGCAAACACCCCTAACATTACAACTCCCTCCCAAACCCACAAAATTAAAAAAACCTAACTAAAAAAAACTAATCCACCCATTGCTCTGAAAAGGGCATTTGTATGGGCATTCAGCTCTTTTACTGCCTTTAAAAGGGCAATCCGCTCTTTTTCAGCCCATTAAAAGCCCTAAATCTAAAAAAAAACACCCTCCAAAAAAAAAAACCTAACACAAGCAGCTCTAATTCTTATTGGCTGATTTTATTTTTTTAGCCAATAGCAATGCAACGGTGCCCCAATATAAAAGGGGTACGTTGGATTGAATCCTCAGTGTGCGGGTGAAGATCGCATGAAGAGGACCTCCATGTCGGACCGATGGACCTCCACCTGGCCCTCTGTTTGGACCTCCACGCATGACTGCTCCGCCTCCACAGGGATGAAGAAGATGCTGGTCCCACGATGGATGAAGATGGAGCCGCCTGGATGAAGATGCTTTGAAGCTGAGATGAAGATCTTTTGCCAGACTTCAGCAGACTTCCACAACTGTGAGTACCGATTTTGGAGTTAGTGTTAGGTTTTTTTGTTTTTTTTTTAAGATTAGGGCTTTTTAATTTTAATGGGCTGAAAAAGAGCTGAATGCCCTTTTAGGGGCAGTAAATGAGCTGAATGCCCTTTTAAGGGCAATGCCCATACAAATGCCCTTTTCAGGGCAATGGGTAGATTAGTTTTTTTTTAGTTAGGTTTTTTTTATTTTGTGGGTTTGGGGGTGGGGATTTGTAATGTTAGGGGGTGTTTGTTTGTTTTTTTAGCAAAAGAGCTGTTATCTTTAGGGCAATGCCCTACAAAAGGCCCTTTTAAGTGCCCTTGATAGTTTATTATAGTTTATTATATATTTTTATTTTGGGGTGTTTTTTTTTTTTTTTAAATGGGGTATTAGAATAGGAATAATTTTTATTATTTTGGATTCGTTTGTTATTTTTTCTAATGGTAAGTTTTTTATTTTTTGTAATTTTAGTGTTTATTATTTTTTGTAACTGTAGTTTTAATTTTTTTCAGTAATCTTAGTTTGTTTTTATTTTTATTAATGTTAAGTTTTATTAGTGTAAGCTTAGGCTTTATTTTTATTTTACAGGTAAGTTTGTATTTATTTTAACTAGGTAGGTAGTAAATAGTTATATAGTAGCTAGCTTAGGTTTTATTTTTATTTCACAGGTAAGTTTGTATTTAATTTTAAATAGTTAGTTAGTTAATAATTGTGACTTTAATTTAGGTCTGTTTTAATTATGTTAAAGTTAGGGGTTGTTAGGTTTAGGGGTTAATATAGTTTAATTTAGGTTGTTGTGATGTGGGAACTGGTGGTTTAGGGGTTAATAGGTTTAGTTAGTGTTGGAGATGTGGGTGTACGGCGGTTTAGGGGTTAATAGGTTTAATTAGTGTCTACAATGTTTGTGAGCTGCGGTTTAGTGGGTAATAGGTTTAGTTTGTGTCAGCGATGTTTGGGAACTGCAGTTTAGGAGTTAATAGGTTTAGTTTGTGTCTGCGATGTCAGGGAACTGCGGTTTAGGGGTTAATAGGTTTAGTTTGTGTCTGCGATGTCAGGGAACTGCGGTTTAGGGGTTAATAGCTTAATTTGTGATTTACTTAGTGTCGGAGATGTCAGGCAACTGTTGTTTAGATTAGAACAATGAAAAATTTTGAATATGAATAAAGAATGTATCAGAAAATTTGGAAATATTTATACATTTTTTAAATTTTTCGGGATTTTAGTTATGGTGCCATTTCGGATGAATTCAAAACTCTAATTGGCCAAAATTCAGCCGAAAACTAAATTCGGTCGAAACGAAACGCACATGTCTACTTATTAAACATAATTGTGAAGGGGTTAAATTACCAGTGGATCACCCTTCTAGGGGGTCAGCATATTTTCTGGAGACTTGAGTTTCACCAGTTTGCTCCATAATAAAATATAGAGAAAGCAGTAATGATATATGATGAATATCTGAGACAGCTATGAGCACAGAAACAGTATAACGGCACACAAATAGCCAATCCCATATGGGTTAAACAAATATTGAAATCGCCCAATGTCACATTCACTGATTAGGGGTTTTATTGAAATAGCTATTTTAAGCTAAATCTAATTAAGCCCAGAATATTTAAATTAATGAAATTTCTACCAGCTCTTTTAAAGGGTCGGTCTACTTTTTTATTTTTTTAAAAAGATAAATATCCTTTTATTACCCATTCTCCAGATTTTGCATAACCAACACTGTTCTATTAAAGGGACAGTCTAAAACAGAATTTGTATTGTTTAAAACAATAGATAATCCCTTTATTACCCATTCTCCAGTTTTGCATAACCAACACAGTTATATTAATATACTTTTTACCTCTGTGATTACCTTGTATCTAAGCCTCTGCAGACTGCCCCCTTATTTCAGTTCTTTTGACAGACTTGCATTTTAGCCAACAGTGCTTACTCCTAGTTAACTCCACATGCATGAGCACAATGTTATCTGAATGGCACAAATTAAGTAATGCCCTCTAGTTGTGAAAACATTTCAAAATGCATTCAGATAAGAGGCGGCCTTCAAGGGCTAATAAATGTGCATAATAGCATCCTATGTTTAGTTTTCAACTAAGAATACCAAGAGAACAAAGAAAAATTGATGATAAAAGTAAATTGGAAAGTTGTTCAAAATAACATGCCCTATCTGAATTATGAAAGTTTATTTTTGACTAGACTGTCCCTTTAATACACTTTTATCCCTGTGATAACCTTGTATCTGAGCCCCTTCAGACTGCCCCCTTATCTAAGTGCTATTTGCCAGTTTTGCATTTTAACCAATCAGTGCTGACTCCTGCATAACTCCAAGAGAGTTAGCAAAATGTTATCTATATGGGACACATAAACTAGCACTGTCTAACTGGGAAAAACTGTAATATTCACAGAGATAAGAGGCAGCCTTCAAGGGCTTAGAAATCAGTCTATAACCCTAACTACGATTTGCTTTCAACAAAGAATACCAAGAGAACAAAGCTAATTTTATAATAAAAGTAAAATGGAAAGTTGTTTAAAATTTTGACTTTACTGTCCCTTTAACCCTTTGTAAGGATAAACACGTACACATCTTAAATTAAATTATTTGCTTAAAAATACCCCTTTAAAGGGACATTAAACCCCAATTTTTTATTTTATGATTCAGATAGAGAATACAATTTTAAACAACATTCCAATTTACTTATATTATCTAATTTGCTTCATTCTTTAGATATCCTTTTTTGAGGAAATAGTAATGCTCATGGGTAAGCCAATCACATGAGGCATCTATGTGCAGCTACCAATCAGCAGCTACTAAGCCTATCTAGATATGCTTTTCAGCAAAGGATATCAAGAGAATTAAGCAAATTAGATGATAGAAGTAAATTAGAAAGTTGTTTACAATTGCATGCTCTATCTAAATCATGAAAGAAAAAGTTTGGGTTTATGTCCCTTTAATGTCCCTTTAATTCTTAATTATGAGCAGCTCACAAAATGAATTATGGTAACATGACTTTTGTTTTCATATGGTAGTTCAGATTTTATAAGATAACAAAGTGGAAAGCTTTGGCTTCTTGAATTTCTTTTTTTGGAACCAAAGAAAGTGACATCACAATTGCATTAACAAAACTGCTGAATCTAATTGCTTCTTATTATTATTACTAGTATTATTATTATAATTATAATTATTGCTTCTTCTACTAGTATTATTTGCAAATAAAGATAGAATCAGTTATAAATAATAATTATAAAAATAGTAGTAAAAAAATATTTTTACCATCTTCTATGTAATGTGAAGGATAAATACGGAAGATTATTTTCAGATTTATAGTAAATCCCGTTATGAAACACACACATATTTTCGTTTAGCGTTTAAATCTCTATCTCATGGTTCTATGCTTGACTACATCTGTGAGAAATTATACACAACAAAGTGTTGGCTTAACTAATTACATCCACATCTGAAAATGATATACAAAATCAGGATGAGTTCAGAAATTTAACACAGATGAAAAACATTACTCCATTTATATTAAGGAATAATCTTCATCTTAACCTTTCACATGGTCCTGCATTTTAAAATTATTAGTTTAAATCTTGTTATATATATATTCATGCAATATGGTAAGAAGACTATGTAATAAAATACTTTCAAAATAAAATGCATTTATCTGACAAGTGGCTTAATTAACCATTATAGTTACTTATCACCATATAGCAAATTGTCAAATTTCTATGTATATATTATATATATAGGACTAGAAAGGTAAAAAATGAAATGTACTTGAGTGCATTACAATTTCAAATATAAGCATTTTTGCAATATACTTTCATCAGCAAAAATGTTTCTAGTAAAAGTTATTACTATTTTTCTGCGGCATACACACATATCCTGTGAGGGCCGTGCACCAGTATTGAAACACGACTTACCTGAGAACTGGCTGTGGTGTGTATTTGCTTCTGAAGACATCATTTGTGTCATACAAGTCACTGCTGACTATCTGAGACGGTGTGGTGGTTGCATACTGGTGCACAGGCCATCACAGGATATGTGCGTATACCCCTGAAAAAACAGTAATAATTTTTACTAGAAGCATTTTTGTGAATGAAAGTATATTGCAAAAAAGGTTATATTTCATTTCATATTGAAAAGCACAAATGCACATTTTATTTTTGGTCTTTCTATCCCTTTAAACATACAATCTGCTATATATATTGCATATTTTATTACATCTCATACTACGGCGCTCTATTGGTATTTACATTTTTTTTGCTTAAAGGGACATTAAATACTAATTAGATTTTTAAATTACAGTATTGATGTTTTCCACGCCTCCCTCAACTCATAGGGCTTGTTTCCATTGAGCCATAATACGGTTTGTGTGCACTCGCAAACTGATAAATATGCTGTCGGAAGTAAAATCTAGCCATTTAAACTATTAACCCCTAATCTGCCATGCCCCACAACGCAATCTAGCCATTTAAACTATAAACCCCTAATCCGCCATGCCCCCACAATGCAATCTAGCTATTTAAAATATTACCCCTAAACCACCATGCCCCCTTATCACAAATAACTAATCACTAAGATCCCTAACCTAACACCCCCTAAATTAACCCCATTACATAAATTAAAGTAATCCTAAATTACAATTAAAATAAAAAACCTAACATTACTTTAAAAATAAAAATACCTAAATTTAAATTAATCTAAAAGTACAAAAAATAAAAAAAGTCTAACATTACATAAAATAATAAACCAAATTATCAAAAATAAAAAAATATTAAAATTCAAATCAGCCAATAGGATGAGAGCTACTGGAATCCTATTGGCTGATTTGAACAGCTAATGGAAAACCGTGGTTTATTATTTTATGTAATGTTCAATTTTTTATTGTTTGTAATTTTAGATTAATTTAAATTTTTTATTTTTTTTATTTTTAATGTAATGTTAGGTTTTTTTATTTTAATTGTAATTTAGGATGTATTATTTTAATTGTAATTTAGGATTATTTTAATTTATGTAATGGGGTTAATTTAGGGTGTGTTAGATTAGGGGGCTTAATGATTAGTTATTTGCAATATGGGGGCATGGCGGTTTAGGGGTTAATAGTTTAAATAGCTATATTGCGTTGTGGGGGCATGACGAATTAGGGGTTAATAGTTTAAATGGCTAGATTGCGTTGTGGGGCATGGCAGATTAGGGGTTAATAATTTAAATGGCTAGATTGCATTGTGGGGCATGGCGGATACTTTGTGATATGGGGGTTGGTGGATTAAGGGTTAATACATTCGTTATTGCGGGGGGGGTTGCGGTTGAGAAGTAGATATTGCACATGCGTTAGGTGTTTGATTTGATTTTAACAGCGAGCGACGGGTAAAATATACGCGCCGCACTTGTATTCGGTGCCGTATATGCAATTGAGTGTAGTGTAAGGTTGGGTTACCATAGTAACCTATTAATGTTTTAGAAATCCGGCATCGGGTGGAAGCGTTAATACAACGCTAACTTACACCTACATGAAAAGAGCAACCGCACGCAAAGCGGAAACTTTTTCAATAAAAATCTGGTACTAAAATGGAGCTGTAAATTACTTTTAGAAAATGGCCGCTTTGATAGCTTACAGCTCCATTTTTAACGGCTCAATGGAAATGAGCCCATAGTTTCTACCATGTTGAAATATGGCTTTCACTGCAAGATAACTGCAGTGTTACCTTGGTTCCAAAGTGGCAGCTCCCATAAAAACAGTGAGGGGCATGCAATGTATTTAATGTTTAATGTACCTTAAAGCGACAGTAAGCCTATAGAATATGTTCAGTGTATTTAAGACAATGTTAGCTTTCTTTTGCTTGTAAATTAAATCTAAAGTTAAGGTGTATTTTATCACCCTATTGGGTAAATTTATACCCAAAAATAAATAAATACTTTTTTATAATCTTTTTGTGGGTTGGAAGATACAGCCAAACCAATGCCATACCATCAATTTCATAAACTCTAATTTTTTTTTTGTTTTGTTTTTTAATCATGAGCTCTAACATCAAAACACAACAAAATGAGGCTAAAGGTTGCTATCATGTGATCATTATTCATTTTCTGTTTATTTTTATTGGAATGATGGGACTTGACTCTTTCAAATGAGGTAGTATGAAATATTTTTCTAGAAATATGGGTAATAATGGCCTCTTAAAAATCACCAGAAACCAAAAAAAGAACCAATGCTTTTAGGTATTTTTGTAGTTCTGAAAATTATCTGGCAGCTTAATGAACAAAAAACTACTCATTTGAAAGATGAGGATTATTGCTTTAAAATAATGTATCTCAAGTCTATATATTGTGGGGGCAATATAGGGAATACCCAATGCCTATATGTGCCATATGCCTATAGGTCTGTCAGGTGATCACTATTCCATGGGAATTAGCTAATAGGTACCTTGGCATGTGACACTTCCTTTAAAAGAGGTGCTTCTCTTTTAAAAAAAAAATTATCACTTGTCGTGTTTTATTACTTATTTTAGGGTGTTTGGTCCTTCTTAAAGCCCAGAGCAACTTAAAAGTTACCTAGTGGACAGGTGAAATTTTAATGGCAATCACTTGCTACCTAATAATCCATGTGAACCTTCATTTGAAAATGGTTAATCTCTTTAGGTGATAGGTTATCTGCTGGAGCAACTACCCCATACAGTAAAAACATTAGGTAGATAATTGCATTTTTTTTGGCAATCACCTACTATCGGCAAGTGTCTGATATACCACACTAGATAAAGGGCTCCTCTCTTTGCAAACTAGGGTCTGTTAGCCATAAGTGTTTATTTGGGGATGAATTAGTGCTCTAAAAATATTCCCTCTCTATCATCAGTGCACATGTATTTTACTGAGGGCAGGTTATCATCAGTACCTCAGTTATTACCTGCAAATTAGAGTGAGTATGACCCCCCATTTAAAAAATAGAAATGCCCTCTTTTTTATGAGGTCTCATATTTCTCTAATTAACGGCTTAAATGCACATGATGAGACAGATGGCGAAAGGAGATTGCAGCTCCTTTCTCCATCGCTGTCACTTCCCTGCAGGCCTTGAGGTGTTACCACCAGTGTCCGTGGTGATGCATCGACATGGGCTCTAAAAATCATATGTGCACAAATCTGTTTGTTGAGGTTTTATAATATGTGTTTAGGAAGATGATGTCATGCTTTGATGTTATGTTTTGATGCTTTGGGAAGACAGGAACAAATCATTATGGTTTCATTACCAACATATGTGTTTTCAATACGCCCACAAGTGGTCGGTATGTTTGTTCATTGGTTCACAATAGATTTAAATAGTACTGAACAGTGTAACGTGCTAGATTCCTGATGAAACGGCTGCTATAGCCGAGAAACGCATTGCAGATAGGGGTAAAACTTGGACACCCCTTTTCCACTAGCTGCTCCTGTTTTTAAATGTGTTGTTTTTAAATAAACCCTTTTTTAAACGTAAGCAAAGTGCTAGCACCGTTTGTCTTCCCATTGGAGTGCCTTATCGAGGTGAACCCTGCTTTTTAGTCTGGGATCCAGCCGGCACCACATATACCAGGAGAGAGGGTGAGCTGATACACCCAGAACATTGGTGTGCTATTGCCAAATGTGAGTACCCTTTTGGCTTTCACTTCTTGTGGTTGATCTGCACATGTGGCGCCCCTCTGTTTTGTGTTTCACTTTTTAGTTTTGCCCAGGATCATCTGAGAGGAGGAGAACAGCCATTATCACCCTATGCAACTGTGAAGGTTCCCACATATTGTTAATAGTGCATAGCACTTACCCTATTTTCGGGACAATCATCAGTAAATCACAGGAACAGAAACAGTTTTATATTTTATTCCGTATGAAGATTATATCTGTTCTTAAATATGATTGTGTATTTTTTCTATACTAATTGTATCATTTACCTGTGCACCCCCTACTTTGGTTGTTTATAGTGTGAACAACATAAAAAATGCTGTTTAAACTGAGGATGAAGGGGAGCTCTAACAAAGCAACTATATCCTCCACTGTTTGAGCTAGAGGGACAATTGACCCCTCATTTGAAAGTTCATTCCCTCAAATGAAGGGTCACTTGACCCCTTACTATTAAAAATGGTGGTCACCTGTCCCACTAGGAACAAAGGGATTTCTAGTGAGGGGGTGGGAGCTACTAAAGAGCCCCATATGTCTCCCTCTGTTTTAATTATATGGGTATAAGATAACTAAAGTGAAAGAGGGAATTCCCCTCTTTCAAATATGGGGTCTCACACTCCTGTCATTTGTTGATGATTGCCATTTTTATGCCAATCACCTGCCTTATGTATTTACTGTATGGGCGATAATGGCCACAAAGGTGCTCAAATCCCCTAAAGACAGCATACAAAAAAGAATACATACAACACACATACACCCAATACCCTTCATATAAAAGAGGAGATTGCCCATAACCAAATGAGTGGTCTCATGTGCCTTTAAATAGCAGGCAATTGCCATAGAAATAGCTGTCATCTGTATTAATGGTGCCTTTTACAGTCATCTGACATATAAAAGGGATCCTTGCTGCTCAAAATATGTACTACTACAAGGCAGGTGACCTCTCTTTTTAAAGAGGCAAGGCCGCTCTTTTAAAGGAGGGGTCACTTGCCCAGTGATTATCCACTGACCACAATGTTAGCAATGATCATCTGTCAGAACCATAAGCATTTGAAACAATATCAGGGGTGTGGAGTATCCTTTATGTTGTTCCCCCAAAATATATACATGAATATGAGAATTCTTATTTGAAAGCAGCAATCCTGGTCTTTCAAATAAGTGGTCCTGTGTCCACCTGTGGCCAGCTGATTGATGCAACAATGACAAATACCACTCATCTTTAGTTATATTTTTGGTGTTCTGTTGCTTTTTAAGGGGCCTTTATTACATCCTTAATTAACAACATATCATAATACCCCGCATTTGAAAGAGTGAGGTCTAGTAGTACAAATAGGTGTTTCATGTCCATATAACGATGAAGTAATCATTGTGGTTGTTGTATTGCTGGCTATGCAGATCGAGAGAGAGAGAGGGGATTATTTATCAAAAGTCTTGCTGAATGCGGAGAGCAATACACTCTCCGCATTTAACATTGCACCTGCAGCTCACAAGAGCTGTTGGTGCAACGCCGCCCACTGCTGACTTGTGGCTGATCGGCCTCCAGCATGGAGGTGTCAATCAACCCGATCGTACTCGATCGGGTTGATTTCCCGCGATTCCTATCCGCCTCATCAGAGCAGGCGGACAGGGTTATGGAGCAGCGGTCTTTAGACCGCTGCTTCATACCTGCTGTTTCTGGAGAGTCTGAAGACTTGCTAGAAACACGGGCCCACAAGCTCTGTTCGGATACATATACACAGTGGATATAAAAAAATCTACATACCATTATGAAATTGCAGTTTTTTTTAATGTAAAGATAGAAATAATAACGAAACCTTTTTCTACCTGTAATTTGATCTTCAAACAAGCAAAAATTCAGACAAAGAAAAAAAAGTTAATTATTAGGAACATTTTAAATAATAATAAAAAAACTCCAACACCCTGATTGCATATGTTTGCTCTCAATGGGGGGGTCTTGCTGTGTTCACAATTAATGAATCACATTCTAAGTCATCCCTGTAGGTAAATACACCTACCATCAATTAAATTGATTTTTTATTAAAGTTAGCTGTTGCTGTAGGGTTTACTTGAATGTTTGGGGTTGCATCCTACTGAGAGAGCCATGGTCTGCAAAGAGTTGCCAAATATTGTGAGAGTAGACTGTTGAAAAGTACCAACCAGGAGAGGGATAAAAAACAATATTAAGGACACTGAATAAACCTGAAGCATTGTCAAGACCATCATCGATATTTGGAGAAACCACGGAGATCAGGATGACCCTCCAAATTAGATAAGAGGATGAGGATAAAACTTAAAATGGAGGCTACTTAAGAGGTCAACACCAACACTGAAGGAGCTACAGGAATCTTTGGAAGTTCTTGACCACCTTTTCCCAAATTCTGCACATGTCTGGGCTATGGGATAGGGAGACAAAATGATAGCCCTTTCTTACAAAAAGGGAACACCCAGACCCATCTAAATTATGTCAGACAAAACAAAGGTTGAACTTTTTAGCCTAATTTGCAAAAGATATGTTTGGTGCAAAGACTATGAAGCATCCAAAGAGAGCTATACCAACTTTGAAGCATGGTTGTGGTAGCATCTTGATTTGGTGCTGGTTCTCTTCAGCTGGGTCAGTGGTAAATGAATAGCTCAAGATATGTTGGTACAATACCTGCTGACAATAACAAAAAAGCAAACAAGTTGACCAACAAATGGTTTCAAAAAAGTTAAATCAAAGTCTTGGAATGGCACAGTCCTCAATACCATTGAAAACCTGTGGAGAGCTAAACACAGGACACCCCCCTCACAATTTGAAGGAAGTCAAAAAGACTTTCTGCTGTAATAAATGCAAAAGTTGTTTCCACAAAGTATTAGTTGAGTGGGGTGTACAGACTTATGCATTCAGGGTGTTGTAGTTTTTTTTTATTTATTTATTTTAAAAGTTCCTAATAATCAACTATTGGGAGGGGGATTTCTGTTTTTTGCTTTTGTTTTTTTTGTCATATTACAGATGGAAAATGTCTGACTTTAACATTGTTGTCATTTCTATCTTTACATTTTAGCCTACAATATATATATATATATATATATATATATATATATATATATATATATATATATATATATATATATACCCAATGCAACAAAAGTCAGTAAAACTTTCATTACTGAGATTCAAATATTTTATTTTTTCAATGCTTTGTATGTCCACCTTTACTTTTTTTTTTTTTTTTTTTTTTTTTTTTTTTTTTGAAACCTTTTATTTTCAAACTTATAGGAGTAACAATGAGGGACACGCAGGTCCCAAACACAAACATCAATGGCATACAGGAGTATATGGTTATAAATAGAGCCAGGGGTCCCAAAGATGAGAAACAATAAAATATTAATAAGATTAGATGGATTCCCCTGTCCACCTTTACTTTTGACATGGAGGATACTAGTGTTACACAAATTTCAAGAGAGATGCTGTGCCATTCTGAAGAGACATTTTAGCTTAATATTAATTCACCTAATATAAGTCAGCTAAAGTTTATTGGTATTCATGTGACTTAAGACCTGGAGTTCCGAGTTCAATCTCCAGAAGCGGCAATGTACTAGATGGGCATTAAATTAATTGTTTATTAACTAATTATTGATTATTTACTGTTTTATATTACATTCTGTTTTGCTGAATTTATTAAACTTGTGGCTCTCTTCTTATCTATATCGTGTTGTACTTTAACATTTTACACTTGTACTAAATATGTACTTTTGCTTTTTCTGTACAAGCATTATTTTGCTTTTCCATATATGCACTGTAACTTTAAATGAACAGCTTGGTAATTGCTATTAACCAATGGAGAATCAGTAGGTGTTTTTTAAAAAAATGACATCTGTGTGTGATAAGATATGATTATGGCTCTCCAGCCAAAACGCGTAAGGTTACTTTTCTGCAGACATTTTAGATAGCTTCATATGCAGTGTGCGGTTCTCCACATGTTATTTTATTCAAATTTGATATAGTAAATGCTGTGTTTTGCCTACTTTTTGTATAGTGTCACTCTTATCAACTTTTTTCAAAATACTTGACCAGGACATACTTTTTACTTTTTTTCTTCTTTAGAAACTCTTTTGTGATTTTTGTAGAGTACTTTGGATTGTTATTCTTAAAAATGATAAGAGTACAAATATTATAATCTTAAAGGTTATTTAATATTAGGAATTTTAGTTCCTTAATCTGACTTGTAAAGTGCAAATATGTATATATATATATATATATATATATATATATATATATATATATATATATATATCTATGCAATATTATATAATATATAAATATATCTGTTTATTTACACAGCTTTTATGGCTCATTGAGGAATTAACAATTAAATTCTAATTAATCCAGAAATATATACTTATACTTCTTGACCATGCAAGACATAATTATATGAAATCTGGCTTATTATTTAGCTAAAAATGGGTTTTACAATATACAATTTTTAGCTATTGGATTAGATATTTGTATATTAGATTCATAGGCAGAATTGACTAGGTTCTAGCCTAAAATATTGCATAAATACATATATAGATGAGAAAATGATAAATAACCCAATGTAATAAGACTTAAAAATTTTGTTGGTTACCAAATACACAATTATTTATTAGATCAGCTAAAATCATGAAATTACACAATATTCGATGCTTTAGGCCTAACTACAATTACATTTACTTACAAGACAAATATACACTTATACAAACATACATGATAAGGTACATTATTCAGATGATGTAATAGGGTTGTCTGTGACAATCTGGTGGTTTCTGCTAGCTTCCTGTCCTCATCCTCCCCTCTCTTCTCTCTCCTCTCCTACCTTCCTTCTTTTTCTAACTGACTGAGTCTCTTCTATATATTTAAAACCATGCCCCATCTGTTAATATTACCTTTGATGTAATTGGTTCAATTTTCTCCCTATAACCATATTTGGAAAAAACGAACACCATTTGTCTTAGCTGTTTACATGTAAATAGGGGCTATTGTAGGGGGTAAATATCTATAAATCACATGGTTTGGACAACTGTTCTGATTGTAAGGTCAGATGTTCTTTTGTTCATGATAACCTGTTATTTACCACCTCCACACCCCAACAGCCACATGAAAGACTCCTATTTACATTTAAACATTTTGTGACTCTATTGAATGGGAGGAAGCCTGGGGAAATAATAACCATTATTTACCATCTCCTGACTTTCTTTGAGGTAAACAGAGCATGGTAAACAATAGGCTTTATGGCTTTTGTTCTTGAAACAGGACATAGTAAATAGACAGCTTCTATATTTCTCATGGCTAGTTAATATGGCTAGAATATTATACCAATACATAAATATGCTCACACATACTGTCAGATCCTATCTGCCTCCTCTTACTGTTCCTTTAAATTTCTCCTATCAGGCTATAAAACCCCACAGCTTCTCTAACTCTTTGCTGGATTATTTTTCCTGTCTCTGACGTCTCAGAGTTTCAGTGAACCAATCCGGTTCTCACCTTACAGGAAGTCAGTTTCACCTGTGGACTCTGCTTCTCTCTAGCCTTTTGCGCTCCTCGCATCACACTGCTTCCAGAGCCTGTCAGCTCTCTCTGCCTCTCAGCACTCACAGCCTGTCAGCACATGCTGTTACATCATCAGCTGCAGCCGCTACCGTTACCGCTCTCACAGTTCCTCAGAGCAGGGGTAAATCAAGCTGTAATATCTTCTGGCTTGTGACGGATTCCTCTAACAGCAACCTCAGGTCGTATACTACCATTCTGATGATATTCAATCTTGCTCATGAACGCTGTAACTCTTATATTCATATTATTGTCTACAGTATTATTGTCCATAATACTTCTTGTGTTTTCTACCATTATCTCCACGCCTCTGCATAGTGATACAGACTCCAGTGTCTGTCTTCCACTATTGCATTTGGCACATATTAAACTCAGATTCTCTGCCTGCAGTACTTTCAGCTGTTTGTAGGCAAGGATACTGAAACATTCAATTACCAGAAAGTAAACTTCTCATACAAAAGTTTTTATTTTTACAAAATATTCTGATACTGTTCAAAAGGTGTGATATAATAATCCAGCCTAAAAAGTGTATACACTGGTGCTACAGTTATGGATATCACTGAGGTATCAAACCAATTAACAGTGCTCACACAGCGCATGGATAATGTGACTCAATCAATCAGGGAATTACAAGGTGAAACCCAGGTGTTAAAAGATTGTGTGAGAGAGATGTATGCAGTTAAAACTGCACAACCAGAACCTCAGGTTTCCATGCCAGATAAATTCAGTGGTAACAGGGCTAATTTCAAAGAATTCAGAAATGCCTGTTTGCTTTTGTTTGAACTCAAACCTAAAACTTATAATACTGACCGGTTAAAGGTTCTAACCATAATTTCTTATTTAAGGGCTGAGCCCCGTATTTGGGCTGACAGTCTATTTGAAAACCAAAACACTATATTAGATTCACTACAAGATTTCTTAAAGGCATTTTCATCTTTGTATGATGATCCTTTCAAGCAGGAATCCGCTGAGACATCACTTAGGGGTTTAAAACAAGGCAGACAGCCTGTTGAGAATTATATATCCCAATTTAAAATATATGCCATTGAATCCAAATGGAATGAGGCATCACTGAGACATCAATTCAGAATTGGACTTAGCGAGGAGATAAAAGATGAGTTGTCCCGCACTGGAGTACCAACCAGATTGGAAGATCTCTGTAGTCTTTGTACTACCATAGACAGACGTCTGCGTGAGCGCAAACTTGAGAGATCTGGTACCTCATCAATTTATAAAAAGTACACCGCCTCACCTCCAATTCCTAAGGAGTCAGAAACACTGATGGAGATCGGGTTTATGCGTGGTCCACTTTCTACTGAAGAGAAAAGTAGAAGACGCGCTTTAAGATTGTGCATGTACTGTGCTTCCCCAGAGCATGATGTGAACGCCTGCTCTCTTTTGAAAAAGACAAAACTTGGTAAGACAATTTCAAATTCTCTTAGCCTATCTTTAAACAAAAAATCTAACACTCATATTACATTGCCACTTATCTTACAGTGGGATCTCCATCACATTGAAGTCGAGGCTTTAATCGATACCGGGGCTTCAGCAAGTTATATTGATTCAGAATTTGTTAACCTTAATAAAATTCCCTTCCTTGCAAAACAGGTTTCCGTCTCAATTAATTTAGTTGATGGATCTTCTTTATCCACAGGTCCTATAACTCATGAGACTATACCCTTACTACTCTGCATTAATTCACGTCACAGGGAAGTTATTAGTTTTGACATTATCCCTAGCCCTCTATATCCTATCATTCTAGGCATATCTTGGTTGCAATTACACAAACTTGATTTTGACTGGCAACACTCGACAGTAAATCTAAATTCCACATATTGTACACAAACTTGTTATCCACTTGACAATATATTACTCACCACTACTGAAAAAATACCTACTGAATATCAAGACTTTCAGGATTTATTTAATAAAATTGAGGCACAGGTCCTTCCGCCACACAGGCCATACGATTGCCCCATTGACCTTCTTCCTGGTGCTACCATTCCCGTTGGTCACATATACCCATTGTCAAAACCTGAACTTGACCACTTGAAGTTATATCTACAAGAGAATTTAGCCAAAGCGTTTATAAGACCTTCAACCTCCCCAGCTGGGGTCGGTATTTTTTTCGTTAAAAATAAAGATCAGACACTCAGGCCTATAATAGATTATAGAGAGCTAAACAAAAGAACAAAGAAGAACTGCTATCCACTCCCACTTATACCTGAACTTATAGAGAGGTTACGCACTGCCAAGATCTTTACAAAATTGGATCTCAGGAGTGCTTACAACCTCATACGAATGAGGGCTGGAGATGAATGGTTGACGGCATTTAGAACCCGGTATGGCCATTACGAATATACTGTCATGCCATTCGGCCTTTGCAATGCCCCAGCAACATTTCAATGTTTTATTAATGACATCTTCCGTGATATTTTAGACAATTTTGTAGTTGTATATCTAGATGATATACTCATTTATTCAGACACTGAACAACAACATACCACCCATGTTAGGACTGTTTCAGCACGTTTAAGAGAACATAAATTGTATGCCAAAGTAGAAAAATGTGAGTTCCATAGTTCAAGGGTCACTTTTTTGGGATATGTAATTTCCAACTCTGGAATTACGATGGATGACTCAAAAATCCGTGCGATAACCCAGTGGCCAACTCCTAATACCAAGAAACAGGTACAACGGTTTCTTGGATTTGCCAACTTTTACCATAAATTCATTTGTAATTTTGCACATACAGCCAGACCTCTTACTGACTTGACTAAGTTGGGAAAACCCTTTAAATGGACTGATGAATGTGAACAGGTCTTCCAAAAATTAAAAAAAGACTTCACCACAGCTCCCATACTGCAGTTCCCTGACACTAACAGACAGTTCATAGTCGAGGTTGACGCTTCGGATTATGCTCTGGGGGCAATCTTGTCGCAAAAAACAATACTTACTGATAAAATGCATCCAGTTGCTTACCTCTCCAGACTACTTACATCTGCCGAACGTAACTACCCCATTGGGGAAAGAGAATTACTGGCGATCAAGATTGCATTTGAGCAGTGGAGACACCTACTTGAGGGTGCTACATGTCCCATTGTAGTTATAACAGATCATAAAAACTTGCAGTACTTACAGCAAAATAGAACCCTCTCGGCCAGACAACTTCGCTGGAATCTCTACTTCTCTCGTTTTGACTTTATCATAACTTATCGACCAGGTAGTCGAAATGGTAAGGCTGATGCCCTCTCCAGAAGGGACTCCAGACCTCTTACTCTGGAAGCACCGTCTACCATTATCCCAAATTCTAAAATTCTAGGGTTACTTATAACCTCTCATCCAGATTTTCAAAACTCTCAAATTAATGATCCATCCAAACCACTGCAACTTCTCCATACAAAACAAAACGGCTTGTATTATTACAAAAGCTTACTATATATACCTCCTACTTGCAGGACTGATCTCCTTCACTCTTGTCATACCTCTCCTCTATCTGGACATTTAGGTTTTAAGAAAACACTGGATTTGCTCCGCCGTCACTACTGGTGGCCAGCTATGTCCACATCAGTTCAAAATTTCATCACTCAATGTACCATATGTACGACTTCGAAACCAAGTCATCGATTTCCAATAGGGTTGCTCCAATCATACCTGGTTCCTGAAACTCGGATTATTTTCCCTGTCTCTGACGTCTCAGAGTTTCAGTGAACCAATCCGGTTCTCACCTTACAGGAAGTCAGTTTCACCTGTGGACTCTGCTTCTCTCTAGCCTTTTGCGCTCCTCGCATCACACTGCTTCCAGAGCCTGTCAGCTCTCTCTGCCTCTCAGCACTCACAGCCTGTCAGCACATGCTGTTACGTCATCAGCTGCAGCCACTACCGTTACCGCTCTCACAGTTCCTCAGAGCAGGGGTAAATCAAGCTGTAATATCTTCTGGCTTGTGACGGATTCCTCTAACAGCAACCTCAGGTCGTATACTACCATTCTGCTGATATTCAATCTTGCTCATGAACGCTGTAACTCCTATATTCATATTATTGTCTACAGTATTATTGTCCATAATACTTCTTGTGTTTTCTACCATTATCTCCACGCCTCTGCATAGTGATACAGACTCCAGTGTCTGTCTTCCACTATTGCATTTGGCACATATTAAACTCAGATTCTCTGCCTGCAGTACTTTCAGCTGTTTGTAGGCAAGGATACTGAAACATTCAATTACCAGAAAGTAAACTTCTCATACAAAAGTTTTTATTTTTACAAAATATTCTGATACTGTTCAAAAGGTGTGATACATACATACAATATATACATAGAAATAGAACTATAACATAAGCAATTTCCCAAACTGTAACATTATCATGCTGGAATATTCCTCTTCTGCCAAGCTGTGAGTCATTTTGTCAGCCTGTATTTTGGTATTTCCACAGGCATTCATGGTGCCATCTATAAATGTCATCTCCCTAGCATATTTTGCAGTCATGCAGCCCCATATCATCACACTACCACCTCCGTGCTTCACTGTTGGGACTATGCATTCACCCTGGTAGTCCTTACCAGGTCCATGCCAAAACATGCTGGACCCCATCTTAGCCAAACAAATTTATCTTGGTCTCATCTGAACAAAGAATGTTCTAAGGGTTCTTTTTCTTAGACTCCGTCCATAGAGGTTGACATTATTCAATGTCCTTCACACTGTCTTAGCTGTTACAGAAACTCAGATATTTATTGATAAACCCTGAGCCAAGTCTACAGCACTTGCCCATTAGTTTTTCATAGCTAGACTGTGCAAGTGGCACACTGTCCGTGGTGTCATTTTAGGAGGGCGGCCACTGCAGCTCTGATTAGCTCATTCTACACCTTTTCATTACTGCTGCAACTGTGATTTCACTGAGTTTTAGTTGGTCACCAATCTTCCTGTATCCTTTTCCATCTTTGTGAAGTCCCACAAACAGATTTTTTAATTCCTTTGGCAATTTTTTTTCCATGTGGAGCCATGATGCAAACGTGCAGATAGACACAGCACATAGGTCCAAAATTGAGAAAGTTCTAGCGTTCACAGGTCATTTTATAACCATGTCCATGTAATTAGGCTAATTGGAAATCACAGCAGTACTCAATTTTGTTTCAATGATCACTAGATTTGCACATGTTCTACTGTGTTGCATTTTCACAAGAAGGAACCCAGCTCCAAATAGAGCGGGACACAGCAAATGGCCACATTCTTCCGCCTAATATGCGTCTAATATATATACAGTACCTAACAAAAGTGAGTACATCCCTCACATTTTTGTAAATATTTTATTATATCTTTTCATGTGACAACACTGAAGAAGTGACACTTTGCTACAATGTAAAGTAGTGAATGTACAGCCTGTATAACAGTTGCTGTCCCCTCAAAATAACTCAAGACACAGCCATTAATGCCTAAACTGTTGGCAACAAAACTGAGTACACCACTAAGTGGAAATGTCCAAATTGGGCCCAAAGTGTCAATATTTTGTGTGGCCACCATTATTTTCCAGAACTGCCTTAACCCTCTTGGGCATGGAGTTCACCAGAGCTTCACAGGTTGCCACTTGAGTCCTCTTCCACTCCTCCATGACAACATCACAGAGCGCTCCCCCACCTTCCGTTTGAGGATGCCTTACAGATGCTCAATAGGGTTTAGGTCTGGAGACATGCTTTCCCAGTCCATCACCTTTACCCTCAGCTTCTTTAGCAAGACAGTGGTCGTCTTGGAGGTGTGTTTGGGGTTGTAATCATGTTGGAATACTGCCCTGTGGGTGAGTCTCCGAAGGGAGGGGATCATTGTCTGCTTCAGTATGTCAAAGTACATGTTGGCATTCAAGGTTCCCTCAATGAACTGTAGCTCCCTAGTGCCAGCAGCACTCATGTAGGCCCAGACCATGACACTCCCACCACCATGCTTGACTGTAGGCAAGACACGCTTGTCTTTGTACTCCTCACCTGGTTGCCGTCACACATGATTGACACCATCTGAACCAAATAAGTTTATCTTGGTCTCATCGGACCACAGGACATGGTTACAGCTATCCATGTCCTTAGTCTGCTTGTCTTCAGCAAACTGTTTGCGGGCTTTCTTGTGCATCATCTTTAGAAGAGACTTCCTTCTGGGACAACAGCCATGTAGACCAATTTGATGCAGTGTGCGGCGTATAGTCTGAGCGCTGACAGGCTGACCTCCCACCCCTCCAATCTCTGCAGCAATGCTGGCAGCAATCATACATCTATATCCCAAAGACAACTTCTGGATCTGACGCTGAGCATGTGCACTCAACTTCTTTGGTCGACCCTGGCAAGGCATGCTCTGAGTGGAACCTGTCCTGTGAAACCGCTGTATGGTCTTGCCCACCATGCTGCAGCTCAGTTTCAGGGTCTTGGCAATCTTCTTATACCCTAGGCCATCTTTATGTAGAGCAACAATTCTTTTTTTCAGATCCTCAGAGAGTTCTTTGCCATGAGGTGACATGTTGAACTTCCAGTGACCAGTATGAGAGAGTGTGAGAGCGATAACACCAAATTTAACACATCTGCTCCCTATTCACACCTGAGACCTTGTAACACTAATGAGTCACATGACACCAGGGAGGGAAAATGGCTAAGTGGGCCCAACTTTTCCACTTAGGGGTGTACTCACTACAGTTTAGACATTAATGGCTGTGTGTTGAGTTATTTTGAGGGGACAGCAAATTTACACTGTTATAAAGGCTGTACACTCACTACTTTACATTGTAGCAAAGTGTCATTTCTTCGGTGTTGTCACATGAAAAGATATAATAAAATATTTACAAAAATGTGAGGGGTGTACTCACTTTTGTGAGATACTGTATATATATATATATATATATATATATATACAGGGAGTGCAGAATTATTAGGCAAGTAGCATTTTTGAGGATTAATTTTATTATTGAACAACAACCATGTTCTCAATGAACCCAAAAAACTCATTAATATCAAAGCTGAATAGTTTTGGAAGTAGATTTTAGTTTGTTTTTAGTTATAGCTATTTTAGGGGGATATCTGTGTGTGCAGGTGACTATTACTGTGCATAATTATTAGGCAACTTAACAAAAAACAAATATATACCCATTTCAATTATTTATTTTTACCAGTGAAACCAATATAACATCTCAACATTCACAAATATACATTTCTGACATTCAAAAACAAAACAAAAACAAATCAGTGACCAATATAGCCACCTTTCTTTGCAAGGACACTCAAAAGCCTGCCATCCATGGATTCTGTCAGTGTTTTGATCTGTTCACCATCAACATTGCGTGCAACAGCAACCACATTCTCCCAGACACTGTTCAGAGAGGTGTACTGTTTTCCCTCCTTGTAAATCTCACATTTGATGATGGACCACAGGTTCTCAATGGGGTTCAGATCAGGTGAACAAGGAGGCCATGTCATTAGATTTTCTTCTTTTATACCCTTTCTTGCCAGCCACGCTGTGGAGTACTTGGACGCGTGTGATGGAGCATTGTCCTGCATGAAAATCATGTTTTTCTTGAAGGATGCAGACTTCTTCCTGTACCACTGCTTGAAGAAGGTGTCTTCCAGAAACTGGCAGTAGGACTGGGAGTTGAGCTTGACTCCATCCTCAACCCGAAAAGGCCCCACAAGCTCATCTTTGATGATACCAGCCCAAACCAGTACTCCACCTCCACCTTGCTGGCATCTGAGTCGGACTGGAGCTCTCTGCCCTTTACCAATCCAGCCACGGGCCCATCCATCTGGCCCATCAAGACTCACTCTCATTTCATCAGTCCATAAAACCTTCAGTCTTGAGATATTTCTTGGCCCAGTCTTGATGTTTCAGCTTGTGTGTCTTGTTCAGTGGTGGTCGTCTTTCAGCCTTTCTTACCTTGGCCATGTCTCTGAGTATTGCACACCTTGTGCTTTTGGGCACTCCAGTGATGTTGCAGCTCTGAAATATGGCCAAACTGGTGGCAAGTGGCATTTTGGCAGCTGCACGCTTGACTTTTCTCAGTTCATGGGCAGTTATTTTGCGCCTTGGTTTTTCCACACGCTTCTTGCGACCCTGTTGACAATTTTGAATGAAACGCTTGATTGTTCGATGATCACGCTTCAGAAGCTTTGCAATTTTAAGAGTGCTGCATCCCTCTGCAAGATATCTCACTATTTTTTACTTTTCTGAGCCTGTCAAGTCCTTCTTTTGACCCATTTTGCCAAAGGAAAGGAAGTTGCCTAATAATTATGCACACCTGATATAGGGTGTTGATGTCATTAGACCACACCCCTTCTCATTACAGAGATGCACATCACCTAATATGCTTAATTGGTAGTAGGCTTTCGAGCCTATACAGCTTGGAGTAAGACAACATGCATAAAGAGGATGATGTGGTCAAAGTACTCATTTGTCTAATAATTCTGCACTCCCTGTATATTGGAAAAAATAATAGTAAATATGTAAAAACACAAAATACTATTAAATATAGCTGCACACTTAATACTAAGATGTTATACTTAATACCACAAAATTATGTGATTCACAATAATAGTCACAATAATGATAAGAAAAAATGTAAATATATATAAATTCACATATAACTCCGCTCTTTTAAATATTCAAACATTTCAAAGTATTGACATCTGCTCTGGAAAGAGAATAAGACAATGCAGTCCCATATGAATAAATATATTCCCCATCCTGTCCTTTTCAATCAACCTATGACCTACGTCTCTCCACTCTCTACGTCCCACTCCCGCCTCCAAGACTTCGCATGTCCTCTTGAACTCTCTACCCCGCTCCATAAGACTGTCTCCAACCTTGTATAGTTTCAGACGCTCCTTGAAAACCCACCTATTCAGAGAGGCTTACCATCTCTCCATCCCTCATCCGAACCAAACTAATACATGACCTGCCTGACTCACTGCTGCAACTACAACCAATGTGACAAGCTACCCCAACCTTATGTCTCTGCACCCTAAACCTGTAGACTGTGAGCTCTCCGGAACAGGGCCCTCTTCCTCCTGTACTAGATTTGTTTAGTTTTGTTATGTTTTGTATTTTATCACAAATCCTTGTCATGGTATACCCCTATCATTGTACCCAGCGCTATGGAATTTGGTGGCGCTATACAAATAAATGATAATAATAATAATATAGTATATATTTTTGTATTCAATAATGAATTATATTTAACAATAGTGTATGGTTAGTTGTAAAATTTAGAAAAAAAAAGTATTGAAACTGAGGATATGAGATAGAGCATTGATTTTTTTAAGCCAGATGTTCATAACCTTTCAGAAGTTATAGAACAACAAACTATGCATATAAATTGGAGTAAATAAATATTAGCTAAGAAACACACATATTAAAAAGCCAAAATTCATATATGAGGAAAAATGAATATTTGCAGAGAGCAAAACAAAATAGCATCTGGACTGTGATAATAGGTTCATTCATTACATTAAGTCCTGATGTAAACTATCATAAGCATTAAAAGCTCTGACTTTAGGGACTTCAAGTGATTATTTTTAGTCAAAACATTGATAATAAAAATGTATACACTGCTCAATTGTAATTACAAAGTAATTTATTAATATAACATAAAACGTAAAAGGGACATTAAAGTCATTTTTTATTTATGAAACAAAAATGAGTCAGTGCACTGCAAAAGATTTAAATGCAAAATAAACATTTCCTAATCATTTAAAACTGTAATTTTGTATTTTTTTTAAAGAAATCTATAAATTGTTTTCCAGAACTGGAATATACCCCTTGTATAGACAGATATAAACAGGCTTCTGCATAAATCAAATAAAACAATAATACTAATAAATAGAGGGTGCCAAACCACTAGCATACTATTTAAACCGTTTTGAATAAATGTAAAAACAATTTATCATACAAACAGATAATTATTTTGAGAGAAGGTCCCAAACAATTGTTATAAGGTACAGATCACCACCTGATGTAAAGGTCTGAAAGAATCAGCATAGGCAGCTCCACTTTAAATCATAAAGGCCACGATCATAGATTCTGTAATATAAAAAGGACAAAAGGGACGCCACATAACGTAATTCTGTACCACTTTAGAGCGATATAAAAACTCACAATTCTGTCGACACCAAATTAAATCAGTGCAAGGAAGTGCAAGCTGGTACTCGCAGTCCCCAGCTGACTGTATGCACAGCTCTACGTCCATGTAGTGGATCTGCCAGGGTAGTCTTAGTAATAGAATCCTAGGGAATACCTCCTAATTGGCTGAATATCACCAGTCAAACAGAGAAGTTCCAGAAGGAATACAAGTAACAGCTTGAATAAAACAGTAGCTTTTATTTGTTTTCTGCAACGCATTTCTCGGTCTATTCTGATCATTTCCTCAGGCATAATTAGTATGAACAAATTATGAGCTATATAAATGTTGAATACAAATACCTGATAATAATAATAAATAAAAATATTGGCACCCCTGCATTTGTGTCAGATAATGATCTGTGATATCCCAGAGGGGGATATATAAAGGCGCGCTGCTAAAGAAAGTATATTTGTGAAACACAATGTATAGCTTTAGGTTGTATCATAAAACGGATCTGCCATATTCGACTTTCAAGATGTAGCCGTAACAGCTAATGTTCATATGATATAATCACGGCTGATAGTTCTTTGGCAAAGGCAGCTCCTCCTGGTCCCAGAGAGCGGGGATAACACTGTTAGAAAATACAAATAAAAAGAGGGTGCCACATAGCGTGATAACAGTCTGTTTAGTTTGTATGCTTAACAGCACTGGGATAAAAAAGAGGTGAACAACTTCCAAGGATAAAAAGTGAACAAGCTTTATTATGACACGGTTCTCAACCCCCAAAGGGTCGTTTCATCAGATACAAAGCGCTTTGTATCTGATGAAACGACCCTTTGGGGATTGAGAAACGTGTCATAATAAAGCTTGTTCACTTTTTATCATTGGAAGTTGTTCACCTCTTTTTTATCCCAGTGCTGTTAAGCATACAAACTAAACAGACTGTTCCTTTTTTAAATGAAGAATTTTACATCTACAGCTGAAGGTGCTCACAGAGCCTTTACCAAAAGGGGAAATCCTCAGGAGGCGTATCAATCTGCAGTGTACTAGCCACTGATTAAGTGCTAGCAGGCGAAATTGCACTGGTCATAGCACAGTGCCACAGATTATGGTAAGCGCATTACCTTTCAGCATACAATTACATTGATGAAACGTTACCACGCTATGTGGCGTCCTCTTTTTATTTGTGTCAGATAATGCACCACTTTGTCCAGAAAATTGTTGCAATTACACGTTTAGGCATTTTCATGTTTATTTCTTTTGTTTGTATTGATATGACACAAAAAAAGTGGAGAAAAAAAAGCCAAATCTGACACATTCCATGCAAACTCTGACAGAAATGCAGGGGTGCCAATATTTTTAGCCATGACTACATATATATATATATATATATATATATATATATATATACACTCACCGGCCACTTTATAAGGTACACCTGTTCAATTCAAGACTTGCTGAAGTTCAAATTGAGCATCAGAATAGTGAAGAAAGGGGATTTAAGTTACTTTGAACGTGGCCTGGTTGTTGATGCCAGACAGGCTGGTCTGAGTATTTGAAAAACTGGTGATCTACTGGGATTTTCACGCACAACCATCTCTAGGGTTTACAGAGAATAGTCTGAAAAATAGAAAATATCCAGTGAGCGTCAGTTGTGTGGAAGAAAATGCCTTGTTGATGTGAGAGGTCCGAGGAGAATGGGCAGACTGGTTCGAGATGATAGAAAGGCAACAGTAACTCAAATAACCACTTGTTACAACCAAGGTATGCAGAATACCCTCACTGAATGCACAACACGTCTAACCTTGAAGCAGAAGGGCTACAGCAGCAGAAGACCACACCGGGTGACACTCTTGTCAGCTAAGAACAGGGAACTGAGGCTACAATTCGCACAGGCTCACCAAAACTGGACAATAGAAGATTGGAAAAATGTTGCCTGGCCTGATGAGTCTTGATTTCACTTGCGACATTCAGATGGTAGGTTCAGAATTTGGCATAAACAACATGAAAGCATGCATCCATCCTGCCTTGTATCAACGGTTCAGGCTGGTGGTGTAATGGTGTGGGGGGTATTTTCTTGGCACACTTTGGGCCCCTTAGTACCAATTGAGCATTGTTTAAATTCCATGGCCTACCTGAATGTTGTTGCTGAACATGTCTATCCCTTTATGACTACAGTATACCCATATTCTTCCAGCAGGATAATGCACCGTGTCACAAAGCTCAAATCATCCCAAACTGGTTTCTTGAATATGACAATGAGTTCACTGTACTCCACTGGCTTTCACAGTCACCAGATCTCAGTCCAATAAGCACCTTTGGGATGTGGTGGAACGGGAGATTTGCATCATAGATGTGCAGCCGACAAATCTGCAGCAACTGCGTGATGCTATCATGACAATATGGACCAAAATGTCTGAGGAATGTTTCCAGCACCTTGTTGAATCTATGCCAAGAAGAATTAAGGCAGTTCTGAAGGCAAAAGCGGGTCCAATCCGGTACTAGCAAGGTGTACTAATAAAGTGGCCAGTGAGTGTGTGTGTGTATATATATATATATATATATATATATACACACTATAATCATAAAACAAACGTGAATTCAATGAGCATTTACTTGGCAAAACGGAGTTTACAAATTACATAATCCAAATGTGTCAAAAATGTTTGGAAATATTACAAAGTATAAACACTGAACTAACAGTAAATATTATTCTAAAACATCAATTAAAATAACACCTAAATATAAAAAAACAAATTGGCTTATGATTCGTATCACAATCTATGCCGAACTGCAAAAAGAATACGATTTCTCTTCAAAATCGTGATAGCGGTTGCTATGGATATTGCTATACGCAACTCCTTCTACTGGCGCATAAGAATGACATCATCATCTGTAACCATATTTATAGTTGCTAAGGCAACCTGAACCAAAAAAACATTTTGTTTAAAATTAAAGAGAGAAACTGTAATCCAATTAGTCAAATTTGACTAAAGACTCTCTATAATTAAAACATAAAATTAATTGTACCCAGGATAGAAACTAAGGGGCCAATTTACCATTTTGAGGACGGAAATGATGTGCTGTAGCTGTCGGCATTTATCCTTGCACAAGTATTTTTAGTGAAATGTTTGTGTAATGCCGCCCCCTGCAGATTTGCGGCCAATCAGCCGCTAGCAGGGGTTGTCAATCAACCCGATCGTATCTGATCGGGCTGATTGCTGTCCTCCATCTCAGAGCTGGCAGATGAGTTAAGGAGCAGCGGAAACAGATGCATAGGGTTGAATAGGGGGTATGATAAATCGGCCCCTAAGTATGAATATGATGTTGTCCGGGTTTCCTACAAAGGGGTATCACATTTGCAGTAAAAAAATAAAAGTTACTGTTTAATGAAAGCTGTTACTTGCATTCGTTACGGGACTTCTCTGTTTGACTGGAGATATTCAGCCAATTAGGAGGTATTCCCTTGGGCTCTATTACTAAGATTACCCTGGCGGATCCACTACAAGGAGGTGGAGCTGTGCAGGTACAGTCAGCTGGGGGACTGCGAGTACCAGCCTGCTTTCCTTGCACCTATTTCATTTGGTGCCAACAGAATTATGAGTGGTCCCTCTTTTGGTGTTTACATATCTCTCTAAAGGGGTACAGAATTACATTCTGCATATATCGCCCAACCATTGTGCAGCTTTTAGAAGTGTCTTTCTTCATTTCTCAGAATATACTCCAGCATCTCTGTAGTCAGTGGACCTGCACAGTGCTGTGAGTTTATACTTTCATTAGGCATAATTGAAATCTAAGTAGTTCGCTATTGGAATCCCACTGCCTGCAACTTCATACACTACATACTTTCAATATAACCAGAATTCTCTACTCTCATTGATACAGCTGGATATCTAGCAAATTATTAAATTATACATCTCATTCTACATTTATATTGCAAATATTTGCATTAAGATGAAATGAATAAATAGCATGCAGAAAAGGGACATGATAATGTAATATAACATTTAGGGCCAGGTTACAAATAGAGCACTAATTTATCACACACGATAATTAATCAGCCATTACAAGTGGCTGGTTATTTGTACCGTGAGCGCACGGTAGCAATTGGCACCTATAAATGTGCCCCAAATGCCCCCAAAATACAGTCTATAGTATTTTATTAAAAAATTAAAATTGTAGCATTTTTGGGGGCTAAAGTTTGCGGCTGTGTGGTGTCAGTAAAACAAAATGGCACTGAAAAGTGCCTTTACATTGTGATCTATGGAAAATGTGTGTTCCTAGTAAATATATATGAATAGTATATGCTTATATACATATATATTTACAATTTGCTGCCATCCCTGCATGACTTAACCCTTTCGCTGTACTAGTTCTCATGCTATTTCTCACAGAATGAGAATGAGGCTCCCATTGGAGTCTATTGAAGTGTGCTCTATTGAGCGCATAGCTTCCTAGTAATGCAAACTCGAGGTTTGCATTGCGGGCCAGTTCACAACTGCATGTGCTACTACTACGAGTGGAGTGCAAATATCCCGCTTGTGAAAGGGCAATTTTGCGCTCCACTCATAATCTGGCCCTTAATTCACTTAGGGCTAGATCATTAGTGAAGTGCAAATTAACGCTCCCGCTTGAGCTTTTATTGCGCTAGAAGTAAGATTTTTTAGCTTTTTGGGTTTGACTTGTATTACGAGTTGAAAGTAAGCTGTTTTCGCTCTTGCGGTAACTCAACTAACCCTACAATCCGAAGTTAGAATATCACGTGTGCATTCACGTATTCCCCCATAGAAGTCAATGGAGAGAAAAAAGTGCACCCGACTCTCACGCAAACCCGATCGCATATTATCATTTGCACTAACTCGACATGAAAATATTAATATATTTTATATTCCAATGTTCTTTACATAGCAGAATATGTTCTATTTATTCATAGATACATATTTCTACATATATCTGATGGTATTCTTGTTCAATACATATCTATACATATATATATATATTTATAAATAAGTATATAGAACATATTCTGCTATGTAAAGAACATTGACATGTATATTTAAAGTAAATACATAGTTAAAACCTTTATTATAAATATGAATATTGCATAAATATGCTTTTACATGTTTTCATCAGCCTCCAATACACTTCTATATATGTTTACATATATATTTATGTGTTTATATGTGTATATTTGTCTGTAAATACACATTTCTACATTTATCCGATGGTATTTTTTTACTATATATATATATATATATATATATATATATATAAGTATTTATGTGTTTATATGTGTATATTTGACTGTAAATACATATTTCTACATTTATCAGATGGTATTTTTGTACTATATATATTTATCAGACGGTATTTTTGTACTATATATATATATATATATATACAGGTATATATATATATATATATATGTATATATATATATATATATATATATATATATATATATATATATATATATATATATATATATATATATATATATATATACCGGTATATATATATATATATATATATTTATGTGTTTATATGTGTATATTTGTCTGTAAATACACATTTCTACATTTATCAGATGGTATTTTTGTACAATATATATATATATATATATATATATATATATATATATATATATATATATATAATCAAGAACAATTTAGGAAAGGACGCAGTTGCTAGTGTGAGTTGGTTGGTTGCGTAAGGGCTTAAATGTCCAAGCAACTTAAATTTAAATATGGTGCAGACCCTTAGTTTAAATGTATCATGTACACAAAAGAGACGAACCTGGAATATAATCCTGGTACCAAAAAAGACAGGGTTTCAGCACTCTTTTAGAAAAACTCACAAATCACTCTAATGTAATTCAATAGCTTTAATAGTGGCAGCCAAATCCCACAAAACATGGGAATAAATCCATGTAAATATTAAAACACATAAGCATACAAGTTCGACTCATGAATGACAGTTCAAAAGAACCTGACCGGTCAGGGGTACACAAAAAAGCACATGTGTGGCGAAATGTAAATAGCAGTAGTATTGCTTAAGCACAGGTTTTTATAGTGAACCACTACACCCAACTACCTCAGAACCTCCCAAGTAATGGTCATGGAAGGTATATCCTGGGCAGATATATGAACCGGGATCTAAGTGGTAAACACTGCAAAGCCTGTGTCAGGCACCTTGTAGAAAGTGATTTCACAGTTAGAAATGAATACTGTTACTGTAATGTACAAAATATAGGCTATTATATCAAGTGAGAACTCCTCTGGCTTTGCTACACCCAGCTGCTTACAGCACCCCTGCAGTTATGGGGCTACTTGCTGCGCAGGTTACAAAGGGGATCTAAGCAAGCCAGCAGGTGAGCCCCCTGAATATATACATAGGTAGACAAGTGGGTAACAATTGTAGAGGTAACACAATTTATGCAATATTGATTACATTCGCATTGTGCATACACATATCCACAGAAGAAGTCTGCAAAGCAAGATGCAAAGATGTTAGCATGAAGATGTCGCAGGTGCATTAGTGTTTTCACATGCAGGCAAATAAGAGTCAAGTTGTAGTTAGTAGAGCACAGTCTAAGCAAGAAATGTATGACTCCAAGCGAAGACAGGTATCAAGATATTAGTCTCAGTGAAAGACAAAACAGCGCCTTCTCCAACTTAACAAAATGCCATTATTTTCTTCAACATGGTCACCTATTCCATATCAGTATATTTCAGGTGTCAACATGTCACACTTATACGACCTTGCTTTCAGATGTTGTTGTGTCCAATATCCACAGGGGTATGTATTGTCCCCACTTGTTAGCATTCCATGCCGGTAGCGATCTCCATCGCAAACGCCAAACACAGCGGTGCTCCACGTGTGTCACGTGACCTGGTCGGCTCCACCAATGCCGACGCGCGTTTCACCCGCTCGACTGGAATTCAGACCAGGCTTCGTCAGGGCGTAATACTGCTTTGATCCATGCGTCCTGTTATATAGATCAATGATGTTGCGCCTCTGCTGGAAGGTGAACGTTTCACATGCTGCTACAGGCAGCTTTCAATCTTATGTGATTGCTATTATTTACAACCTTATGTTTCAAATTTACAAGAAGCAAAACCAAGGTTAGAAATGTTACATATTTTACCTCAAACATTTATACTTGGTTGCTACAGTTAAAAACATTACAATCTGTCATTCAAGAAACAACATGTTCTTTATATTTTTATTGTCTTATGTCTTGTAGAATCTGCTTATTTTTGGTTAGGTAGAATGGAGTGTAAAAGCAAAACACCTCTCCATATCAACACTCCACTCTTCCTTAAATACAGTCTCATAGGAAGCAGGCCATATCTAATTTATCATTGAGACCATTTGGAATTTGTGTCCCAAGGATTGATATCCACCTGCATTCCTTTCTCAGGAGGGTTTTATCATTATCTCCTCCTCTCCCGTTTATGATGCCTTTGTCTATGCCCACGAAAAAAGTGGGCAATCGCAGGACAGCAGGTATACGACCCCCTCAGTATCACAGTTCACGAAATGTTTTAGTCTATAAACTTATAGACTAAAACATTTCGTGAACTGTGATACTGAGGGGGTCGTATACCTGCTGTCCTGCGATTGCCCACTTTTCTATGTGGGAAAAACGAGGAGGGTGATAAAGGACCGCATCTCAGAACATAGAGATGACGTAAAGAATAAAAATCCTAAAAGCAATGTGGCAAAACACTTTGAGTTGGCGCATAATTGCAATCCTGATTCACTCAGATTCGTGGGCATAGACAAAGGCATCATAAACGGGAGAGGAGGAGATAATGATAAAACCCTCCTGAGAAAGGAATGCAGGTGGATATCAATCCTTGGGACACAAATTCCAAATGGTCTCAATGATAAATTAGATATGGCCTGCTTCCTATGAGACTGTATTTAAGGAAGAGTGGAGTGTTGATATGGAGAGGTGTTTTGCTTTTACACTCCATTCTACCTAACCAAAAATAAGCAGATTCTACAAGACATAAGACAATAAAAATATAAAGAACATGTTGTTTCTTGAATGACAGATTGTAATGTTTTTAACTGTAGCAACCAAGTATAAATGTTTGAGGTAAAATATGTAACATTTCTAACCTTGGTTTTGCTTCTTGTAAATTTGAAACATAAGGTTGTAAATAATAGCAATCACATAAGATTGAAAGCTGCCTGTAGCAGCATGTGAAACTTTCACCTTCCAGCAGAGGCGCAACATCATTGATCTATATAACAGCACGCATGGATCAAAGCAGTATTACGCCCTGACGAAGCCCGGTCTGAATTCCAGTCGAGCTGGTGAAACGCGCGTCGGCATTGGTGGAGCCGACCAGGTCACGTGACACACGTGGAGCACCGCTGTGTTTGGCGTTTGCGATGGAGATTGCTACCGGCATGGAATGCTCAATACATACCCCTGTGGATATTGGACACAACAACATCTGAAAGCAAGGTCGTATAAGTGTGACATGTTGACACCTGAAATATACTGATATGGAATAGGTGACCATGTTGAAGAAAATAATGGCATTTTGTTAAGTTGGAGAAGGCGCTGTTTTGTCTTTCACTGAGACTAATATCTTGATACCTGTCTTCGCTTGGAGTCATACATTTCTTGCTTAGACTGTGCTCTACTTACTACAACTTGACTCTTATTTGCCTGCATGTGAAAACACTAATGCACCTGCGACATCTTCATGCTAACATCTTTGCATCTTGCTTTGCAGACTTCTTCTGTGGATATGTGTATGCACAATGCGAATGTAATCAATATTGCATGAATTGTGTTACCTCTACAATTGTTACCCACTTGTCTACCTATGTATATATTCAGGGGGCTCACCTGCTGGCTTGCTTAGATCCCCTTTGTAACCTGCGCAGCAAGTAGCCCCATAACTGCAGGGGTGCTGTAAGCAGCTGGGTGTAGCAAAGCCAGAGGAGTTCTCACTTGATATAATAGCCTATATTTTGTACATTACAGTAACAGTATTCATTTCTAACTGTGAAATCACTTTCTACAAGGTGCCTGACACAGGCTTTGCAGTGTTTACCACTTAGATCCCGGTTCATATATCTGCCCAGGATATACCTTCCATGACCATTACTTGGGAGGTTCTGAGGTAGTTGGGTGTAGTGGTTCACTATAAAAACCTGTGCTTAAGCAATACTACTGCTATTTACATTTCGCCACACATGTGCTTTTTCGTGTACCCCTGACCGGTCAGGTTCTTTTGAACTGTCATTCATGAGTCGAACTTGTATGCTTATGTGTTTTAATATTTACATGGATTTATTCCCATGTTGTGTGGGATTTGGCTGCCACTATTAAAGCTATTGAATTACATTAGAGTGATTTGTGAGTTTTTCTAAAAGAGTGCTGAAACCCTGTCTTTTTTGGTACCAGGATTATATTCCAGGTACGTCTCTTTTGTGTACATGATATATATATATATACCTATATACATGATTATAAATAAGTATTTATGTGTTTATATGTGTATATTTGTCTGTAAATACATATATACACATGTATAGACATATTTTATACATACATATACACCTTTAGACATGTATATGTATTGAGGTCTATGTTAAAGCCCTTTGCCTGCATTTTTTTTCCTAACACCTCAGATCTTCTATCTTTGAGCCTTTGAGGCCTATTCATCAAAGGTCTTGCTGACCTGATCCGACAGTGCGGATCAGGTCCGCAAGACCTTGCTGAATGCTTGATAAATGGGCCTCTTTATAACTTTTTTGTGCAACATTTTTTTTAAATAATTTTTATTAGACAGTGTTATTAGGAGTTTAACTGTACTTTGTAATGTATTTTTGATGTGTTATGTGCAACTTTTTAGTTTTGCGAAACAGTTAACTAGAGCTCTGAAGTCGCGGTAATTGTTCAAGTGTAAATTGTGATTGTGTTTACTTTCAATCGCGATATACCCCTTATCGCTCTGGCGCCAACGTTTGCGCTCCACTCATAATCTGGCCCTTAATTAGCCTGTGCACATTAGCAGTCAGTCTGAGCTAAAAGCTATTTTACTGACTTGGTATATACTGTATATTCTATACAATATATGTTTTAATGGAATTTTTAGAAAAAGGTTTTGCTCTTTATAAAATGTTCTAGTAATAAGGAAAATTAGTTTTAAAGGGACATTAACGGGATAGGAAAGTTAAAATTAAACTTGCATAATTCAGATAGAGCATGTCATTATAAGACACATGTTCAAATGTGTTTGTTTTTTTTCTATCTCTTGTTGAAAAACAATACGCACAAAGAAAGTCTACACTAGTGGGAGCTAGCTTCTGATTGGTGCCTGCACACATTTGTCTCTTGTGACTGGCTAACTAGATGTGTTCAGCTACCTGCTAGTAGTGCAAATTTTCAGATGTGCTTTGTTCTTTTGTATCTCTTGTTGAAAAACAATACGCACAAAGAAAGTCTACACTAGTGGGAGCTAGCTGCTGATTGGTGCCTGCACACATTTGTCTCTTGTGATTGGCTAACTAGATGTGTTCAGCTACCTGCTAGTAGTGTAATGTTGTTTCTGCAGCAAAGGATAACAAAATAATGAAGCAAGTTTGATAATAGACCCTTTAAACTCATACACCTAGATTACGAGTTTTGCGTTAGAGGCTGTGCGGTGCTAACGAGCAGTTTTCTCTCACCGCTCTCTTCCTTGCAGCGCTGGTATTACAGGTTTTTACAAACCCAGCATTAAAAGACAAGAAGTGAGCGTTGAGCAAAATTTTGCTCATTACAGCACTCGAATACCAGTGCTGCTTAAGTCAGCGGTGAGCTGGTGTAACGTGCTCGTGCACGATTTCCCCATAGGAATCAACGGGGAGAGCCGGCTGAGAAAAAGTCTAACACCTGCAAAAAAGCAGCATAAAACTCCTTAACGCAGCCCCATTGATTCCTATGGGGAAATAAAATTTATGTCTACACATAACCCTCTAACATGAACCCCAAGTCTAAACACCCCTAATCTTACACTTATTAACCCCTAATCTGCTGCCCCAGACATCGCCGACACCTGCATTATATTTATTAACCCCTAATCTGCCGCTCCGGACACCGCCGCCACCTACATTATACTTATGAACCCCTAATCGTCTCCCGGTAAGTCGATCTTCAGGGGGTTAGTGTTAGGTTTTTTTAAGGGTGTATTGGGTGGGTTTTATTTTTAGGTTAGGGACTTTGGGCGGCAAAAGAGCTAACTGCCCTTTTAAGAGCAATGCCCATCCAAATGCCCTTTTCAGGGCAATGGAGCTTAGTTTTTTTTAGATAGTATTTTATTTGGGGGGTTGGTTGTGTGGGTGGTGGGTTTTACTGTTGGGGGGTTGTTTGTATTTTTTTTTTACAGGTAAAAGAGCTGATTACTTTGGGGCAATGCCCCGCAAAAGGCCCTTTTAAGGGCTATTGGTAGTTTAGTTTAGGCTAGAGTTTTTTTTTATTTTGGGGGGCTTTTTTATTTTAATAGGACTATTAGATTAGGTGTAATTAGTTTAAATATCTGTAATTTGTTTATTATTTTCTGTAATTTACTGTTTTGTTTTTTTGTACTTTAGATAATTTAATTTAATTTTGCTAATTGTATTTAATTTAGTAAATTTATTTAATTATAGTGTAGTGTTAGGTGTTATTGTAACATAGGTTAGATTTTATTTTACAGGTAAATTTGTATTTATTTTAGCTAGGTAGTTATTAAATAGTTAATAACTATTTAATAACTATTCTACCTAGTTAAAATAAATACAAAGTTGCCTGTAAAATAAAAATAAATCCTAAGCTAGCTACAATGTAACTATTAGTTATATTGTAGCTAGCTTAGGGTTTATTTTATAGGTAAGTATTTCGTTTTATATAGGAATAATTTAGTTAATGATAGGAATATTTATTTAGATTTATTTAAATTATATTTAAGTTAGGGGGTGTTAGGTTTAGCGTTAGACTTAGGTTTAGGGGTTAATAACTTTAATATAGTGGCGACGACATTGGTGGCGTCAGATTAGAGGTTAATAATATAATGTAGGTGCCGGCGACATTGGGGAAGGCAGATTAGGGGTTAATATATATAATGTAAGTGGCGGCGATGTTGGGGGCAGCAGATTAGGGGTTCATAAATATAATGTAGATGGTGGCGGTGTCCGGAGCGGCAGATTAGGGGTTAACATTTTTATTTTAGTGTTTGCGATGCGGGAGGGCCTCGGTTTAGGGGTTAATAGGTAGTTTATGTGTGTTAGTGTATTTTTAGCACTTTAGTTATGAGTTTTATGCACCGGCATGGTACCATAAAACTCTTAACTACTGACTTTTAAATGTGTTAGGACTCTTGACAGGGTAGGCTGTACCGCTCACTTTTTGGCCTCCCAGGACAGACTTATAATACCGGCGCTATGGAAGTCCAATATAAAAAAGACTTTACAAAGTTTACGTAAGTCGTTTTACGGTAAGGCCATACAATTGTACGGTACACCTAAACCTGCAAGACTCGTAATAGCAGCGGGCGTAAAAAAGCAGCGTTAGGACCTGTTAACGCTGCTTTTTTACCCTAACGCACAACTCGTAATCTAGCCGATAGAATGCAAAACATTACTACAATTAGAAAGCTGACCCATTTAACACAAGCAATCATATCCCTGAATTTAGTTCTAGTCACAAATGTATCTAAGCCATTTTAACTGTATATAATGTATTGACATTCACTTCTTGATTTCCAAAATTTGATTGCTCTTACAGTGAAAAAACTTTTACAGTGCAGGAGATTAAATTTAATTTGCCTTTTGTCGCAAACAATTTCCTTGAAACAAACAGAGCTCCTGCCAACTCAGCATGGGGTCGATCCGATAAAAATCGTCGCCCGCAAAATCCGGCGACGCCAAGAATTGCGCGGATTTGGTATCCTATATACGGCGTAAGCTAGAAGTTACGCGCGTAGATTTCTGGCGTCGCCCGTAGTTTTTTGGCCCATAGACTGACATATAAAACACGCGCAATTTGCTATCCTATATACGGCGTAAGGACTTACGCGCGCAGATTTTTCTAAATCTACGCCATTCTCAGCTCGCCACAAATTGAAGGCGCAGGTACCCTTGCACTGACTTAGAAACCAACGTAACTCTCAGAAGGCCTAACAAATGCATGCCTAACAATATACATAGCAGCAGCTTGTTCACAAATAGTTAACCTATTAAAAGCATTTATTATTCCTGCCCCTGCAAGTGTGTCAAACCAATCACAAACAGCACAACCCCTCACCTGCAACCTTAAAACACCTGCAAATGCACACCCTCATTAGCCACCATGTTTCCCTTGCAGTATATAGCATTTAGAGTGAGACAGCGTCGTGGGGCACAAGGGGTGCTGGAACCCCTACAAGCCCCAGTTTTGGATGGTATCCCTGCTGCTGAGGTCCCTGGTCATGGTGCTGTAGCTGTCCCTGCTCCAGCTGCTGCTGCTGCCCTCCCTGATCCTCCTGCTGTTGTCCCTGTTCCTGGTGCTCCCCATGCTGCTGTTGCTGCAGCTGCCCATAGGCCAGCAGGGCCTATAAGACGAAGGCATCAGCAGAGGGGAAGAGCACCAAGGGTACACAGGGTTAGGGTCACCCTGTTTGGGATGACAGAAGTGGAGGTCAGGGAAAAATATCGCTTGACATCTGCAAGCCTCATTAACCTATATGAGGTGTTGAAGGATGAAATTGACCCTCAAGCGTATAGGAACCGAGCTATGACTGGTATGCAGAAGCTGTTGTGTGTTGTACACTTCCTGGCAACTGGCTCATACCAGTCAACAGAGGGGCTTGTGTCTGGCCTAGCGCAGTCTACCTTCTCCAGGATTCTAGGGGAGGTTCTGACTGCTCTAGATAACCAGACACAACGATACATTCATTTCCCCCATACCCCCCAGGAATGGAACCGTCTTAAACAAGGCTTCTATCGACTGGGGGGTATTCCTAATGTCATGGGGGCAATTGATTGCACACATGTGCGTATTGTGGCCCCACATGAGGAGACAATCCTCTATATTAACAGGAAAGGGTTTCACTCATTGAATTGCCAGATGGTCTGCGATACCAATCTGAAATTCTTACATGTGTATGCAGGCTTCCCAGGGAGTGCACATGATTCCTACATCCTGCGCCAGACCTCCTTATTCAATATGTTTGAAAATGGAACACTTTCGGGAGGATGGCTGCTTGGTGAGTACCTTCATTCTGTCTGTATATTTCTAATAAAGGGACACTAAACACATATTGTCATCTCATGTGTCAGATAGAGAATACAATGTTAAACAGCATTATAATTCACTACTCTTATATCATTTTATTCATTCTTTAAATATATTTATTTTATAAATTATAATTCACATATATGAGCCAATCATATGAGGCTTCAATGTGCAGCCACCAATCAGCGGCAATTGAGCATATCTAATATGCTTGTCATCACGAGTTATCTATAGAATGGAGAAAATGATCTAATAAAAGTTAATTATCAAGCTGCTCACAATTGCAGGTTCTTAATAAATGGACAGTCTAGTATAAATCTCTCTTCCATTATTCAGATAGGCCTTTTAATTTTAATTAACTATCCTGATTACTTCCATTAATATTTTGCTGAAATGTATCTTTTATCTGTGATTCATGTTGTGACCCTTTTTAAAGCACATGATGTACCTGTAGTAATCCAAACACATATGTTACATGACAGGTGACGCAGGGTACGGCTGCAGACCATGGCTATTAACCCCCTTGGTGCACCCCATTACAGAGCCACAACTCAGGTACCAGGAGGCACACATAAGAACAAGGAATGTCATTGAAAGGAGCTTTGGCCTATTAAAAACCAGGTTCAGGTGTCTGGATGTTACAGGCGGAGCACTACAGTATAACCCCAACAAAGTGTGTTCCATTGTCAATGCTTGCTGTATTCTACACAACATTGCTGTGGACACACGTTTGTTGGGGGACATTGACCCAGAGCAGCAGCAGCAGCTGGTTCCTGTACTTGAGGATGTGGACAGGGGGACACTGAGGGGGAATGAAGTGAGGGATTATGTCATCCGGGAATACTTCACCTGTAAGTAACTTATTCATAATTACAGTAAACCGTAACATTCACATGTATTATGATGTTTGACAGTACCTCACCAACCATTGCATGTGTATATATCATGTCTTGCAGAATGTAAAGGTTTGGATTTCCACTGCATGTAAGTGAAAGTACTACATCCCAAACCCCTTCCCTTAAAGGGACACTATACCCAAACATATTGTTTCATGATTAAGGATAGAGAAGATAAATTATAACAAACCTTATAATTGACATCAATTACCTATTTTCATTATTAATTTAGATATACGTTAATGAAGACATAGAAATGCACACAGTGAAGAAATTGCAGGAGGCATCTATATACAGCTACTAATCATCAGCTACCAAACACATATTGATATTATTTACAGCAAACAATATCAATAGAATGAAGCTACAGAAATAATAGAATGAAAATATAGTATTATTTAGAAATTATCTTCACCTTCAAAATCATGAAGTCAAAAAATTTGCTTTAATGTCCCTTTAACAACCCTAATTACTGTATATTTATAATTTGGTTAATTCATGTTTAGTTCACTATCATTAAGAATGAGGATAATGGATATTTATACCTTATGTTCACACATTCTTTAAATATATTATTAGTTATATATACCAACATGTAAATTTATATTGGATGTGAGAAACCTTGATGTACATCTTAGAAGTTAATATTACTATATGTACCGTTGAGACACAACCATGTCATGTTGTTTATTGAGCATGAATATGTCATAAACATTATAATAATACCTTTTTGGTCCATTTCAACACAGGTATTATTATATGTTTTAACAATATTACTGTACTAAAACACAACTCACATGGATGTGGATGACAATTAGATATTAAATAACAGAGGACAAGATTTTCAAAGAAATTGAATATATTTTATTTTTTTTTAGGCCTCTTAGATGAGGGGCCTGGTGTGGGTCTTCTGCCTCTCCTGGGTTGTGTGGATACACTAGGAGTGCTGGTCACAGAGGAGATACTTGATGCCATGTCCTGCTGTTGGGTGAAATGCTCCACCAAAGACCCCAACAGTTGATTCTGTTCCCTCCATCTTTGGTCACTTTGGATTTGCATGTCCGAGATTACACGTAGCATTTGGTTCTGATTTTGGACCATAGCTGATAGCGATGCTGCCATGTCCCTCTGCAGCTCATTCGACCTCTGTTGCAAACGGTGTTGTGTTCTATGGAACCTGTGTTGTTCCCTCTGCATATTCTGACATGCTTCTGTTAGAGTCTCACAGGTCACAGTTTGCCTCCTCTGTAGTGAGATATATTCATCACCCATGGCAGATGTCAAATTATCCATGGGCTCTTCATCAGCAGGGACAATATGCTCTCTTTCAATGACGTGTTCCTCAGCTGGAGGTGCCGGAACATTAACCTCAGCTGGAGGTGCAGCAACTATAACCTCTGATGGAGGTGCAGCAACTATAACCTCTGATGGAGGTGCAGCAACTATAACCTCTGATGGAGGTGCCGGAACATTAACCTCAGCTGGAGGTGCAGCAACTATAACCTCTGATGGAGGTGCAGCAACTATAACCTCTGATGGAGGTGCAGCAACTATAACCTCTGATGGAGGTGCAGCAACTATAACCTCTGATGGAGGTGCAGCAACTATAACCTCTGATGGAGGTGCAGCAACTATAACCTCTGATGGAGGTGCCGGAACATAAACAGCAGCTGGACGTGCAGGAAGAGATATCTCAGCAGGAGGTGCAGCAACAGGGATATGAGGTGGAGGTGCAGGGCGATGTATTCCAGTTGGTGGAGCCCTTCCAGCTGAAGATGATGGTCCAGATGTGGGGATGGACCGATAGTCCCAATGTCCGCTGGTGTGCATCCACTCAGCCTGCTGGTATACTCCTGTGGTTCCCTGATATGCTTGGGGGGGGGAAAATACATCTACCCTTTGGGGCTGGTGGGGCTCCCCCTCCAAGCCATAGGAATATTCCTCCTGCCACGGGTCCTGCCAAGTATCCTCCTCTAATGCAGGTGGCATGATATGGGGATGTTCAATGGACGCAGTCCAAGACATCTCATGCCTGGCATACTCCTGCTGTTGTCTCTGTACCGGTGGTTGTGGTGGACATATATTTATAACCGGTGTTGGGGGATTCATGGGCATAGGCACCCTGGTGACTGGAGGTTCTGTGAAGGAGTCAAATGATGAGAGTGATTAGTACAGTCACATATCTATCCATGTGGGCAGACAATTTACATGCTAGGGCCTATCCACATTCTCATGTCTAACTCTATAACATGCTTGTGCACATTGAGATTTATGATATGAGGGTTTGTAATATGCTAATTATACATGTATGTGTTTCATACAATAGTTCTGTGTACATGTCAGTGATGGAGAAAATGTGTTCTTTAAGTGACACTATGGTTGTGATGACTATGGTGTCCATTTACTGAAAGGTCTACATGTGGCTTGTGGCCTGTGTTACTCTGAGACATGTTAGTATTTCACTATTCTACCTCAGATCATGAATTTCAATGTGTTAAGTCACATTAAATGGACATGCAAAACATATTGATTATTTAATGATTCAGCTAGACAAGCATGGAATTCAAAAAATATTGTAATTTACCTCCAGTAGCTAATATGCTTCATTATCTTGATATTCTTAGATGATATGCATTTATTGATAGGCTCAGAAGCTGCTGATTGGTGGTTGTACATCAATGCCTCGTGTGATTGCCTCACACAGGTGCATTGATATTTAATAAACTAAGATGTTCAAAATAATAATTAAATATAGATAATGGAAGTAAATATGGATGTTGTTTAAAAGTATATTCTCTATCTGAATAATGAAATAAGATCTTTGTGTTTCATGTCCCTTTAATGTTAAATATCATTGTATATTTAGTTGTTAGTAATCAAAATACCATGATCCTCATTGTGTACATGAATGTGTGACAATATAGGATGTTATAACACAAATACATATAATACTAGTGTGTGGGATGTTACTCACCAGCATGCTGTGCTGATGTTGCAGTCCCTGAGTCACGAGCCCCTGGAAGGCCACGGACTGCTGTGAGGCTCAGGGACCGACGAATGAGCTCCTGCCACTCATTGTATTCTGCCTCATAGTGAGGCCCACCTCCAGTTGCCCTCTGGGAGATTGCTTCCTGGCCCATCCTCTCCTTGACCCTCCTCTTGCAATCATTCCATCGCTTCTTAAGCCCGTCAACATTCCTCCTCTGTTGGGACACTCCGTTGACGGCATCCACCACCTTCTGCCAAGCATCCTTACGCCTCCGGGCAACTCCTTTGCCCTTCTCTTGTCCAAAGAGGGCATTATGGTTCTCCAGGACAGCCTGGACGAGAGCGAGGTTTTCTGCAAAACTGAAATTGGGACACCTCATACGCTCCTCGTCCTGGGCTGCCTGGCTCCCTCCCTGGGATGTCCCTGGTGTGGGTTCCTCCCTATCCTCTCCCTCCTCCCCCCTTCTATCCCCATGTGCACCCTCTATCCCTCTTCTCAGTGTGCCTGGCCTTTGGGCAACCCCACTCCCATCCTCCCTTCTGGCTCTCCCTCTCCCCACTCCGCTCACTCCCTGACGGGGACCCTGCTGCTCCTCCTGTACATAATCCTCTCCCTGCGACTCCCCTTCCCTCCTCCCCCCAGCCCTATCTCTCCCTGACATCCTCACACTACACACACTCACACACTCACACTCACTCCCACTTCAATCACACACAATCACAACCAGACACTCAGCCTTTCAAACTGTAAAAGATAAATAAAGAGTGTTGGGTGTTATCAAAAAAAAGTGTTGTGTATTTTGTATATGTGTGTATGCAAAATGTGTGCAATATGAAAAAAAGTGTAAGTAAATGTACTGGCTTAACAATCCAACCAACAATCCGACCTAACTAACTTTTGATGATGCTCCTTTCTCACTGCTCTTACCACTAATCTCTCTACTCGCTGTAGTGTGCTGTAGCTCCAAGAACCAACCAAACACACTAAAGAAATGGCGGCTGCGCAGGGGTTTAAGTATGATTTTTGAATCTCGTCATTACGTGGCGCATCTCTTAGAACTGGCGTAATTTTTTACGAGTCGTAGGGAAATTTGCATAAAACTACACTTTATTGAGACTTTACGTGAACAAAAAACAGGCGCAAGTACTTGCGACGACTAAAAGGTGTATTTGCGCACATTTTGGCTGCTCGTCGGTTTTCATGACTTACGCCAGTTTAGCATCTGACGGCGGTGAATATTGGATAGCTCGAGTTGCGAGCTGAAACTGCGGGCGACGCGGGTTACCTCGCTTGCGCCGAAAACTACGACCTATATCGGATCGCGCCCTATATGTGCCTTGAATATATTTATATGAAGTAATCATATCACCTCTCTAGCACCCTTTTTATCTAGAGAAAACAGACCCAATTTGGCTTTAATCAATAATTCCTGTTCTCATCCAAGGTAATCCAGAAAATCTGACCTGTTAGTGTACCCTAATACTGGAATTGAGAAACACTGCCATACTTAGGTATCATGAAAGCACCCAAGTCTTTCTGGCACAAAATGGAACAAACACTTTTCAGGGTTATTTTACAGGAAAAGCAGTCTCAGTAACTGTGAATTTATTTGTGTTTTTTGTACACCCAGTGTACTTAAATTACGATTTTTGTGCTATGCATATTTAATACAATTTATTTAATAAAATATTATTTTTGGTCAAGAGGTTTGATACGGTTTTTGCTGCACCTTAAGAATACTATTTTTTCCCTGCGTATTTTTGTGTAAACTGTTCAATTATTCGTTTTGTATGATTTTTAAATTGTGCACTTTTGTTATGTATAAATCTCCTTCTTGTACTAAAATGCAGTATACGCCCCTTTGTGTTTTCAAGGTAAAATGTTGGTTTATATAATTCCACAAGAGAAAAAAAAGGGCTGGAGAGCATTGTTATAAAATCTCACCAGTCCCAAGAACTTTTTATAATCGGGCCCTAATTGAGAGGTGATGAGCCTTTTTGAGTGTAATTTTTATGAAAATGAATGCGTTGTTGCTGATATATAGAGGGTGGTCAGGGTATTTTACACTTTAGCATCAAGCAGAGCTCATAAAGACTCTATGACATCTGTGAAGAATCTCATTGTGTGGCTATTTTAAAGCTAACATGTTTTGTGTTTCTTTCATTTTATTTTTATTCTCAAAGCTTCTGTGCATAGAAGTGAACTGTTTCATAAGGGTTTATTTTTGTCATGTTTTAATATGTTTGTTTTGTACAGTTTTAAATGTGTTTTTTATATGCTATTGACTCTAACAAGGGTGAGTACAATTGTCTGACTTACATAATTTTCTATTAGAGATGTGGCAAATTTTCCAAAAGATATTAGTTTTGCAAACAGATTAGACAGATCTGCTATTTATGACACTCTGCAAATTCTCTCAGCTATTTCTCCCACCTCCTGTCCCGCCTCCATAGCCTCCCTTCTTTCCAAGATATCAATAAACAAATTCTATCATATTAATCAGTATTACTTCCGACCTGAGAAAGAGAGGAATCTCGAAAGCTTGTCTTTTACTATGTAATGTTAGTCCAATAAAAAGGTATTACTGCATACGGCAATTGTTATTTTCATATATATATATGTTACGGGTAAAGTTGGAATCCAGGGAATCCTAGGATTAACCGGATAAAATGGACATTACCCAGCTGCTGGTGGGTAAAGCATGATTTTAAGATCATAAATAAGGCTTTACCCGGGTAATCCTAGAATTACCCAAACGCTTCTGGATAAAGCTAATCACAGCGCTGCTCAGACCTGAATCATCATGATTTCACCCTTTTGGGAAGAGATCCATAAACTATTAAAAAAAAGGTTCTCGATGACCCTATCCCAATGGACCTGTGGCTGATCTTGATCTCACCTATAGACGTACTTAAAAAAACATACCAAACATTCAATTTCTTACATTATAATTATCAGTCAGGCGAGCCATACCGCACAACAAATTCTCCCTATATATGGTCCCTTCTGACATACCATGCGCACCCCCACCATTATCAAGCTAACATTCAACCACTGACCACCCTCTCCATTCCAGACACCCCCTGCATATTTATCACCTTAGTACATTTTTTAGAAGTCACACCTCTTTCCATTCACTGCGCTCTGATCAGCTGTTACAGTAACAGCTTATTATCAGAGCTTTTCAGAGCGATGCTTAGAGCCAAAGTAAGCAGTATTAGCTTTATCCAGAAGTGTTTAGGTAATCCTAGAATTACCTGGGTAAAGCTCAATCTATGATTTTTACATTGGGTTTTACCTGCAGCCGCTGGGTATTATCTGTTTTACCTGGGTAATCCTAGGATTACCGGTATAACAGACTTTACCCGTAACAGATAGATAGATAGATAGATAGATAGATAGATAGATAGATAGATAGATAGATAGATAGATAGATAGATTATGATACATCAATTGTTATAAATTCAGAATAGATATCAAAACGCGTTTGTCAGTCTTCAGACTGTTTCATCAGGTGATCACCTGATGAAACAGTCTTCACACTGAGAAAAGCTTGTGGTATCGGGTTCTTGTTTTTAATGCTTAGCATACATTAAACACATTGTTTTTATACTAGTGTAACGGTATCTGAGTTGTATCTGGGGGTGGATTTCTTCCCTTCTCTTTTTAACGTCTTTAATACTCGGTTGAGTTGTTGCAAAGAGACCCCTAACTGCAGATCCCAATATGGTTCATCACACAAGAGGTCCGTTATCTGCCTCTAGACCGGTACCTTCACTGTTGCATATGGAGTTTGCTATAGGCCTAAGTGTGAGATTAGAAAAAAAGCAAGTAAAGGGCTTTAACATTGAGATACATACATATACATGTCTAAAGATGCATGTATTTATATGTCTATATGTGTACTGATGTATTTATGTATTTATATGTGTATATATGTATTTACAGACATATATACACATATAAACATATACATACACATATATAGACATATATATAAGTGCATTGGACCCCTTTGCAGTTAAGTAGATGAAAACATGAAAAAGCATATTTATGCAATATTCATATTTAAGAAGAAGCGCATGAGACATGCATGAAACATGTCAGTTAGTTTAAGCTACCCTTGCTAAACTACTTCACAGATGAATAAAATCTATTGCACTGGCTATTCATCTGGATTTGTCCTCTTTTTTTCATGTCCATATTTAATAAAGTGTTATACTGTGTATTTACTGTAAATATTTCACATTACAATGTTCTGCACATAGCAGAATATGTTTTAAGAATTTATAAATATATATTCCTATATATATATATATATCTATCTGTGTATATCTATACCTATATCTAATCATGTATACATATAGAAATACAAGTAGAATGTTACTATTCAGAGTACTGAGTAGAATCAAGCGATACTCTGCGAGTAGCGCTTGTCTGTGAGGTATAGGATGTATAAGGCAGCTATACGATACAGATGCTGTATGAGGTATGTAACCTCAGACAGTAGGAGTAAATATGGACAAAAAGGTTTATACAGTGCCTGTACATCCACTATAGCTGAAAGTAAAAATAAAAATAAACTGAACAGTTCATGTAAGTCCTTAGGATGTAGTCAATCAGTAATGACTCGCCATATATCAGCTGGTGTAAGATAAAAGGTGGTATAAAATACCCTTACCAGATATTACCCCAATCTAATGAGGTAAGTATGCCGCACTGGGGGTATGTGTAGATAGTAGAATCTCTTTCTAAAAGCCGGATCGAGTGGCTATTCCGATTTCGTCAGCCTCCTGGAGTATGTGGGGATGAACTTCTTGTAATGAAGATATCGCACGAGCTTCCTGTGCAGGTGTGTAATTAGCCTCTTGGAGTGCTTCTCTGTCCCGGTATAAACTTTCTCCAGCGTAGGGTTACCCAGGGGGACAAGAGAGTGCATATAGTGTAATACAGCTTTATTCACAATTAGGCAGTTAAAATACAGCACACATTAAACTCACATTTATCACCCTCAAACACAATGAGGTATGTATACAGCATGTAAGACCATAACAGGTCCCTCCACGTATGAGTGTCAGGTAGGGTTCCAGGAAATAGATATAGTGAGTTAGAGATGAGTAATGTCCGTGGGGGAGCCACACACGGCAAACAGTAAATGACAAATAAGAGAATCTAGTATAATAAAAGTGCACTAGATAACTAGCAATGAAATAATAAAACATTAACTTAAAATCAAGACTAAAATATAAGATGTACAATATAAAATTCCCTGACGCGTTTCAAAGGTTTTTTTGGTTAATCCTTCTTCTTCAGAAGGTATAGATATATATTGTAACAAAAATACATCAGATACATGTATAAATATTTATTTATGATTAAATAGAACATATTCTTCTATGTGCAGAACATTGAAATGTCATGTCGGGTTAGCGCACATGAAAATACGCGACCGTGTTTGCATGCGAGTGGGGTGTTAGTTTTTACTCCATTGACTTTTATGGTTTTATTGTCTCGTATTGATTTTAAAGTTCAAGGAACGGTGGGTATGATCCATCCCTACAACCCTCCTTTGATCTGGCTCTTCAGTCCTGGCATATCTATATGTGAATATTATGGTAGTTTTGATATTATGAAAAGAATAAGTGGCCAAGGTGTCATCTAAACTCATTCATAGGTCTATGAACAGTTGCTTTGGATAACGTATCTTCAGCTGCAGTTCTTTCTACTCATTGTGCTGCCTTTACACTAGATTTAAGCTTTAAATTCTTAAAGGGTTACTAAATTAATTTAATTATTCAGATAAAATATGCAATTTTAAAACCAAGGTTACAAAGAGAATGAAGCACATTTGGTAATCAAAATAAATTAAAAAGTTGTGTAAAATTGCATGCTCTTTCTGAATCATACATTTTTTTGGGGGGGTTCATGTTCCTTCAGTGTCTGAGACTTCAGTTTTCAAGTTGCTAGGTCCTTGATAATGCATATGGTACGGAACTGCTGCTATTTTTGGATCTCTCATAATTACTGATGTGATTTCCTATGTATATTTATGTCAAACTGAGGGTATAGTAATCATCTGCTTCGCTATGAAGTCCTGGTTTACAGTTAGTGCGAGAGTGAAACCTGGTGCGTGCTTATTTCAGGATATTGCAACCGCATTAATTTCTTCTCTCCATAGACTTCAATGGAGCATGCGGTTAAAAAAAAACCTTATTGCTCACGCACTAACCTGACATGCATTAGACCAACTGCACTAAACCTATATCTATATGAATATATACAGGTATAGATATATCTACAGATACTGTATATATATGTATATATGGTTAATTATCGTGAACCCGCAAACGAACAAATTTGTTTTTTTAACCCTTACACTTTACACTAGGGGGCATATTTATCAAGCTCCGTATGGAGCTTGATGTCCCGTGTTTCTGGCGAGCCTTCAAGCTCGCCGGAAACACAAGTTATGAAGCTGCTCCATAACCTGTCCTCCTGCTCTGGCGGCGGACAGACATCGCTGAAAATCAACCTGATCCAATACGATCGGGTTGATTGACACTCCCTGCTAGCGGCCGATTGGCCACAAATCTACAGGGGGCGGCGTTGCACCAGCAGTTCACAAGAACTGCTAGTGCAATGATAAATGCAGAGAGCATATGCTGTCGGCATTTATCGATGTGCAGCAGACATGATCCGCAATATCGGATCATGTCCGCTTTCACAATAATAAATAGGCCTCTAGGTCTTCAGGTGTGCAAATTTTGTTTGTGCTTGAGCGCAACCGTGTATATATATATACCATGGGAAATGCCAGACAAATAGCATGCAAGTGCTTATTGTTTTTACCACTGGGAGAGTCACATCAGTACCTGTGCATGCTGCCCAGTACTATATCTGCATGTGTCTTGAAACATCATTCTATAAGAGTGCAGAGAGCATTCCTTTTGTATAAGAGGCCTTTAACATTATAGTCCCTGTAAAGATCTTTGTCACCTAAATAAAAAAATCAGCATATTGTTTGCTTTGTTGAACAAGATCCATTACATACTGTATAACCCAGAAATTAGGAAAATTGACAGAATATAATTTTATTTGGCATTTCATGGTTAACTCATCTAAGACTTTAGGATCTTCCCATTTATTATCTCAAATTGTGCTTCTTTCTATATTTACTTACAACATATCATGGGTCCATTCCTCATTAAAACTTGTACATTTTCCTAGAATTGCTTAAAATACATAATTAAACCATGATTAGCTACTTAAATCATAGAAATTGCCATATTAATAGCACTAGTTAAGACTATAATGTTTCTCGGAGAGTAACACACTGTTGCTATAACTTCAATAATGATTGTTCTGTCTGCTATTAAATGTAGTTATTCTATTAGCTAACAAAGTACACAAAGTATATATAGGTATCAGATATAAATAGTTCAATTTCAGCACCACTTGTTTTTGTTGCAACACAGATCATTTGTGCTTTACATAAGAAGTTTATAGCATATGGCGAACAAGCATTGATGAATTGAATTTTTTTTAAACTCCATATGGCTACAGATCTTCAATGTCACCTGCATGTTGTAGAAAAGTTCTTTAAAAACCTATTTATTAGAATAGCATAACTTACCTGATTGAATTTAGTGGAGGTTAACTTTGAATATCAAGTTTATAGTAAATAGAGTATTAATTAAAGATGGTTGTAGAGGCAAATTATTATCTTGTTTTAATTACAAATAATGGCATTCCTATAATTAATCACCATAAGCCTGACAGTACAGCTAAGCATTCATTTCATTCCAAGTACTAAAAATTCTGCATCATAAAAAAACAATGCAGTATTATCAAGGGAAACGTTAATTTTCAAAAAGAGGACAATAGTGCAAGGACAACTATGGTTTCTGAATGATTAGATCCGGGAAGCAAGAGATGTGACTGCTTATTGTGTTTCTGTGCATAAAATGTCCCATTCTTATGGAATATAAAACACCTTGTATTGTCATCTGGGATTTACCATATGTTTTCTTTGGCAAAAGGACAATTTAAAGTCATTGCACTGTATCTCATAACAAACTCACCATAAAATGGGTTTAATATGTTCTTTTGAAGCTTTTCTCTTTGGGTATTCACAATTTGAGTACATTATATTCAATTGCTGATGATTGTTTTATAAGTTGTCTCATTAAAATATGCAAATAATATAATGTTTTATTTATGATACCTTTATTTTTGTTGGAGTATTACAGCAATTAATTGGATGTAAAACTATATTATTTCATTCTGGTGTTAATCAAAATGAACTCAGAATAGTGACAAGGAGACACATTTATAAAACATAGATGTGACTAAATCATCTTAATCTTGATTCAATACTGATACTTATTTGGAACTGCATATTTAAAGGGAGAGCAGAGTCAAAATAAAACTGTTGTTGTTAAGATAGAGCATGAAAATTAAAAAATAATGTGCTTGTAAAATCAGATGGGAGTTACTACAAATTAGCATAAACAGTGCGAAAGCACTTATTGCCCGAAAATGGAAATCTGCATGTGTTCCCACTATTCAGGAGTGGACCCTCTATACTTCAGAACTCCTGTCGGGGGAAGAGTATTCCTTTTATAGAAACGGCAACTTGGCCTTCTTTCGGGAAGTCCAGTTTTATTGGGAGTCCCTATCCCACACCCCAAGAGATGATCCACTAGATACCCCTTAGGGCAAAATGCCTCCCCCCTTCCCCTGTTGCCATATGAAGAGCTCATGCTAAACAAGCAGGGAATGTTAAAGGAAAGTATGGTATAAGTTGTTTGTTATAATGTTATGTATACTAGAATTGGAAATGTATTAATTCATTTATCTTCAGTTACGCAACTGGCAATATTTGATAGGAACTTGTAAGCCAGAGAGGAGTGAGGCCATAGGTCTCTTCTCTTGATAAGCCCTACTCCATGGACTCTTTGGACAATATTCTCATTTCTGTTTGAACTCAGTAACAATACAATAGTATGTTAATATGGACCCTAAACGGACAATATTAGCTGGAAGGGTTGTTGGTAACTACAGAATATTGTTCCTAGACCTCATGTTACACTGTATTGATGCCAATTTCCAATAAAGGTTTTAGAAAAAAATAAAATAGTTATTCCAAAATATTGCTCCAATATTACTTCTTAGGGAGCAAAAACTTTGTTAGCTTCATTAGCAGTCTATTTCTTGTGCAATCTTCACTTCCTTATAATGTTATATGATAAAATAAATTATTTAGAGTACTAAATATAAAAAAAAAAAAATAATAATGTGCTAATTTACTTTTATTTTTTAATTAATTAGTTTGTTCTCTTGGTATATTTGCTAAAGAGTGAACCTGTGTAGTTTTTTTTATTTATTTATTATAATTTTTATTGAGATGATACATCAAACAATCAATATATGACATTTCTCCAGCTTATCATACAGCACAATGCACTTATGTTATGTAACAACACGAATCGTGTAAAATATGACATCCAATAAAGGCTATCATAAAATGATGTAAAATACTAGAAAGAAGGATTGTCACAAAATAAACAGGTCTGTATAAAAAGATAAGTAAGTTGTGCAGCACCTAATTTTTTAAATTTTAAACTTATAAATATGATCATATATCCCCTTCAACTGTAAATATACAACTTATGAAGCTTTATCCCCAAGTAATAGGCGAGGGTCTCTCATGGACTCCTAAACATTCATTTTTACTGAGGGGGAGTTTATGGGGGATAGGCAAAATAATAAAATAGGGTTTTCAAAGGATGTCAGGATGATGAAGAAAAGAAGCATGCTGGTTCTCTTGAGTATATGCTTCAATTTATTTGGATACAGGTATATAGAAGCCAGGTAAACTCACAATCTGACGCATTTCGCGCATGCACACATGCGCTTCATCAGAGATCGATTTTCAAAGGATGCCTTTTCCTATGCTTATCCTGTAAGAAATGTGTGTGTGTGGGGGGGGAGATAAAGTTGGCAGATATGTATTATGGGAGCTCACATGACTATATATAGTTTAACCTGAGAGATAATGTACTAAGTAGGGAAATATGTGCTTTTGGGTTGCAACATAAATGTATTGAAGACTCATTTCAGCTCTGGATATTATATTAACCAATGGCTAAAAACTTAACCCAAGCGTAAAGAAGAGGAAACAAGTAGTGCTCCGTAACTATTCTCGGATTTCAGTATAGAAAGTGTCCTACCTAGGGAGGATTTTCAATACATTACATATTACTAGGCATATATAGGGTAACCTACTGGTTACCTTTTACATCTAGCCAAGTGTAGCTGTCTACTCGTGATTTTACTCCAAAGGTAGGATATTCTGTGCAGCAGAATACATTAGAGCCTCAATATTGGGGTTAGTTACAACATATTTGTGTAAGGGAAAACATTTGCTAAGCAAGAAACATCTTACTATGTATGGCTGTGAATAAACTACAAAAGCCTTGTTCTTCTCTAGCATCAAAAAGCATATTAAACAATCATCTGTATCAGACAAAAGTTATGAAACATAGGACTAACAAATATTTTACTATAACTGAAAATAACTAAAGCTATACACCGTAATTACATTTAATGGACCCACAGTCAGAGATCCTACAGGATACCAACTACAACCTAGATAATTGGTATGGAACCTGTGTAGTTTCAATCTTAATCTATAATAATTACAAAAAATCTTAAAATGAAGGATTTGAAAAAAATTAAAAGCATGGAATTTTGTAAGTAAAAAAAATCCACTAATACAAAATATTTTGCTTAGAAATAAATTAAGTTATTTTGCTTTTAAGGGGACAGGCAATACTAGAATTGTTGTTGTTTAAAAAGATAGATAATCCCTTTATTACCCATTCCCCAGTTTTGCATAACCAACACTGTTACAGTATATTAATACACTTTTTACCTCTGTGATTACCTTGTATCTATGCCTCTGCATATCGATGCCTTATTTCAGTTCTTTTGACAGAGGCGGCCTTTAAGGTCTAGCAAATTAGCATATGAGCCTACCTAGGTTAGCTTTCAACTAAGAATACCAAGAGAACAAAGCAAAATTGGTGATATCAGGATCAGCCTGAGGAAACAGTGTTTAACTGAGAAACGCTTTGCTGTATTATTGTGCTTATCATTAAACCACATTATTTTAACCTTATTGCTTCTTTGCACATTTGTTGGGACATTTGCGTTATGCGGTTGTGAAAACTGACCTTTTTTTCCCAATCTTGGATCCATTGATCGCAGCTGGACACCAGACTGACCCACATCCCTCTGTTTCTGAAATGGGAGGCGAGGTAGCCGGGTTACTCTAAAAAATCTGGCCTGCACATACAGCACTTAATTGTGCTTCCCCAAATGTGAGTGAACTTTGATTCGTATTTTACCATTGTTGCTCTCTGCTGTATTACGCTATGAGGCGCCGTCTTTGATTTTTTCCTATTTGAGTCATGAAAGTTTATTTTGGGCTTGACTGTCCCTTTAAATAACACAGCAGAAAATTTTCAGTCATCTTTGGAGTTTACCACAGTATATAAAAATGCATAAAAGGGACAATAATATAAATTGCAGAATGTTTTCAGGATAATATAAAAGTGCTCATTTGCCTACTTCTTCACTTTATATTCAGGTACAACACAATTAATTTCTTGTGTTTGTCAAATGGAAATATAACAATTTCAAAAGTATTTCATGATGCTTTATGCAGCTATATCCTTTTAGACAACTCTGTTTGTCCCTTTTTTCTTATTGATACATTTCTTTGAATTGTCCCTGCATAATCAGCAATTTGACGTAAGTAAAGACATGGAATTCATTTATTTATGCAATTAATATGAAATAACTCTATCCTATATTATAAAAGACAAGAGTTTGTCTGAAGCCGTCATGCGCAGTTCAGACAAACTCTTGCCGCTGATCGCACGCGCACCCTTGGCCAGCTGTTGATACTTCGCACGCGCGCACTCTCGCACCCACTGATGTCAGCACTTTGACCCCCCTTGAAACTGATGTGAGCACTTTGACCCCCCTTGCTGAATGCGCACGCACCACCCTCGCACCCACTTAGCGTAGCTGACAAAACTTTCACCGCGACACATGAGATCCCCCTTGCAGAATGCGCACGCACCCTCGCACTCACATGCGCACGCGAACCCACGCGCACGCAACTAATCGTTGACATGAGATCCCCCTTGCAGAATGCGCACGCACCCTCGCACCCTGCGCACGCGCACGCAAATAGCCGTTGAAAGCAGCTGATCAGAGACAGGGGAGAGGGAGAGAGGGAGACAGGGGAGAGGGAGACAGGGGAGAGGGAGACAGGGGAGAGGGAGACAGGGGAGAGGGAGAGAGAGACAGGGGAGAGGGAGACAGGGGAGAGGGTGAGAGAGACAGGGGAGAGGGAGACAGGGGAGAGGGAGACAGGGGAGAGGGAGACAGGGGAGAGGGAGAGAGGGGAGAGGGAGACAGGGGAGAGGGAGACAGGGGAGAGGGAGACAGGGGAGAGGGAGACAGGGGAGAGGGAGACAGGGAGACAGGGGAGAGGGAGAGAGGGAGACAGGGGAGAGGGAGACAGGGGAGAGGGTGAGAGAGACAGTGGAGAGGGAGACAGGGGAGAGGGAGACAGGGGAGAGGGAGACAGGGAGAGAGGGGAGAGGGAGAGAGGGGAGAGGGAGAGAGGGGAGAGGGGGAGAGGGAGACGGGGAGAGGGAGACAGGGGAAAGGGAGACAGGGGAGAGGGAGACAGGGGAGAGGGAGACAGGGAGACAGGGGAGAGGGAGACAGGGGAGAGGGAGACAGGGGAGAGGGAGACAGGGGAGAGGGTGAGAGGGGAGAGGGAGACAGGGGAGAGGGAGACAGGGGAGAGGGAGACAGGGGAGAGGGAGAGAGAGACAGGGGAGAGGGAGACAGGGGAGAGGGTGAGAGAGACAGGGGAGAGGGAGACAGGGGAAAGGGAGACAGGGGAGAGGGAGACAGGGGAGAGGGAAACAGGGGAGAGGGAGACAGGGGAGAGGGAGAGAGGGGAGAGGGAGAGAGGGAGACAGGGGAGAGGGAGACAGGGGAGAGGGAGACAGGGGAGAGGGAGACAGGGGAGAGGGAGAGAGAGGAGAGGGAGACAGGGGAGAGAGGGGAGAGGGAGAGAGGGGAGAGGGAGAGAGGGAGAGAGGGGAGAGGGAGAGAGGGGAGAGGGAGACAGGGGAGAGGGAGACAGGGGAGAGAGGGGAGAGGGAGAGAGGGGAGAGGGAGACAGGGGAGAGGGAGACAGGGGAGAGGGAGACAGGGGGACAAGGGAGAGGGAGAGAGAGACAGGGGAGAGGGAGACAGGGGAGAGGGAGAGAGAGACAGGGGAGAGGGAGACAGGGGAGAGGGTGAGAGAGACAGGGGAGAGGGAGACAGGGGAGAGGGTGAGAGAGACAGGGGAGAGGGAGACAGGGGGAGAGGGTGAGAGAGACAGGGGGGGAGAGAGAGAGACAGGGGGGGAGAGAGAGAGACAGGGGGGGAGAGAGAGAGAGGGGAGAGAGAGAGACAGACAGGGGAGAGAGAGAGAGACAGGGGGGAGGAGAGAGAGGCAGGGGAGAGAGAGAGAGACAGGGGAGTGAGAGTGAGAGTGAGACAGGGGAGTGAGAGTGAGAGAGACAGGGGGGATAGAGTGAGAGAGACAGGGGGAGAGAGTGAGAGAGACAGGGGGGAGAAAGAGGGGAGAGAGAGAGATAGGGCAGAGAGAGAGAGAGAATATAAAAATAAAAATAAACCACACGGCCCGTGTGAACGGGCTTTAGGACTAGTTTAAATATATAACAACTAATTATTCCTAAAAAGCAGATTAAGTTTAAGCTATTTATTTTGAATTTGAATCTAGCAAGAAGTGCAACTGGGCCTTAAAGGACTTTCTTCAGAAGCCCTGTTAAGATATATGGGCCGAATTATCATTGTGCGAGCGGACATGATCTGATATTGCGGATCATGTCCGCTGCACATCGACAAATGCCGACAGCATACGCTCTCGGCATTTATCATTGCACCAGCAGTTTTTGTGAACTGATGGTGCAATGCCGCTACCTGCAGATTAGCGGCCAATTGGCTGCTAGCAGGTGGTGTCAATCAACCCGATCGTATGAGATCAGGTTGATTTCTGGCAATGTCTGTCCGCTTGTCAGAAACACGGGGCATCAAGCTCCTTACGGAGCTTGATAAATATGTCCCACAATGTTTCTGATTACTGTTGAAAGGTTTCCCATTGGCGTAGTGCATCGAAACAACATAAAAAATAAGCATAGATACTCACAGAGTAAAGCTGTATTACATTTGCAATGCTCTTGAAAAAAGATGGTTTTAACCCTTGAAACGCATTGAGCTAATAAAGCTGCTTTCTTGTACAAGAAGCTGCAACAAGTATTTTACAATAAAGAAGCTAGACATGTGCGTTTCGATTTGGAACAAATCGAAATTCGGCCGAATTTGTTAAATTTGGAGATTCGGATCGATTCGAATTTCCGAATCACGGTAGTACCGAATCTACCGAATAAATCCGAATTAGTTCGGATTTATTCTGTAGATTTGGATGGCCATGGATTACACTAGTATTGTACAGTATATTAGGTTATATCACTCTGCTATGGGTTACACCTAATATACAGTACATAATACTAGTCTAATACACAGCACATCCCACCTAACACATACCGAAATTCTGAATTTCCGAATCGAACCGAACCGAATCCAGCTGAATTTATTTGAATCCGAATGAATCCGAAAGGAATGCATTCAAATTTTTCCGAATTCGAATCGATCCGAACCGAAATTCGAAAATATCTGAATCGATCCGAACCGAACAAAACCGAATTTTTCCGCCATGCACAAGTCTAAAAGAATCTGGTTTTATCAATTTTACTCTGTGAGTATCTCACTTATTTGTTATGGTGTTTGGATGCACTACGCCAATGTGAAATCTTTCAACACTATATCTTGACGGGGCATTTGTCGAAACGGTGGGATACAACAGTGAATCTCCTTGGGTCCTTTGTGAAGAGTTATCTTAAAGCTACAGGATAAGAAAAAACATTATCTTGTAGTATTAAGATGACTCTTCACTTGAACTAAGGGGCCTAGCCGAAACCCCGAAGAACAGTCCCAGACTATTATTCTTCTGGCCTCTGCGACACCCAGATTCTTCCACCAGACTTCCAGATAGTGAAGCGTGATTTATCATTCTAGAGAACATGTTTCCACTGCTCCAGAGTCCAGCCAACATTTAGAATTGCAAATGTTTATGTGAGACTTGTGCACAGTTGCTTAGCCATGGAAACCAATTTCATGAAGCTCCTGATGCACAGTTCTTTTAATGATGGTGCTTCCAGAAGCAGTTTGGAACTCGGTGGTGAGTAATGCAACAGATTATGGTTGAATTTTTATGCTTTTTATGCTTCAGCACTCAGCAGTCCCGCTCTGTTAGTTTGCATGGGCTACCACTTTGTGGCTGGGCTGTTATTGCTCCTAATTCATTCAACTTCATGATAATAGAACTTCCAGTTGAATGGGGCAGATCAAGTATGTGAAAAAATTCACAAACTGACTTGTGGCGAAGCTGGTATCCTGTGACAGTACTATGTTTATAGTTAGTGAGCTTCACAGTACAAACCATTGTACTGCCAATGTGTATGTGTGTGTGAGAGAGAGAGAGAGAGCAAGAGAGACAGACAGACAGATATATATTAATACAAATGACTGATTTTAATTTATGTTAGTCACTGACACTAATTATCCCTGCAAATGTATTGCTACTTATAATGCAATTAGAAAAATATATCATTTTTCTAAAAGTTCATTTGCTAATCATTTTACAATTAAATCTGGGGTAGTAATTGTTTTAAATATTCACCTATGCATATTTTCAAATAAATTGGTATGTGCTTAAGGACTCCGTTTTAACCCTGCAAAACATATTAGAACTGCATATTTCCCCCACCAAACTTTATATCTCTCTGGTATGTGCTTAAGGACTCCATTTTAACCCTGCAACACATATTAGAACTGCATATTTCCCCCACCAAACTTTATATCTCTCTGGTATGTGTTTAAGGACTCCATTTTAACCCTGCAACACATATTAGAACTGCATATTTCCCCCACCAATCTTTATATCTCTCTGGTATGTGCTTAAGGACTCCATTTTAACCCTGCAACACATATTAGAACTGCATATTTCCCCCACCAAACTTTATATCTCTCTGGTATGTGCTTAAGGACTCCATTTTAACCCTGGGACACATATTAGAACTGCCTATTTCCCCCACCAAACTTTATATCTCTCTGTTATGTGCTTAAGGACTCCATTTTAACCCTGCAACACATATTAGAACTGCATATTTCCCCCACCAAACTTTATATCTCTCTGGTATGTGCTTAAGGACTCCATTTTAACCCTGCAACACATATTAGAACTGCATATTTCCCCCACCAAACTTTATATATCTCTGGTATGTGCTTAAGGACTCCATTTTAACCCTGCAACACATATTAGAACTGTATATTTCCCCCACCAAACTTTATATCTCTCTGGTATGTGCTTAAGGACTCCATTTTAACCCTGCAACACATATTAGAACTGCATATTTCCCCCACCAAACTTTATCTCTCTCTGGTATGTCTGTATTACCTTAAAAAAAGCTTTCTTTTCTGTGTCTTCCATTTTGATAAGAAAGGTGCCATTTGCAATGTTTGTTTAGGCCTTGTTTGATCCTGCTCTAATTTATGACCTATGCTAATTAGGATCATGTGACTGTTATTACCTTTAAATTGAACATCCCCAGCTTGTTACATCAAGCTTAGCTTGTTAGATCATAGCAGCACTGTGTGTAGTTCCCTAAGTGTGCTAGTTCATAAGTGTAGAGAGAGTTATAACAACGGAGTTCGACAAAGGAGTGGACAACAGAAATAAGTACTTTCAAATTCAAACAATTAAATGCAAACATGCTACACTTTCTAATGTCTGCTTTAACCTTTTCCTCCCTTCTCTTTAAAGTCACAGCTCTTCCATTCACAAACAGCACTCAGAACATTCATATTTCTCCTTCCCTTCTACCTTCCCCCCTCTATAACACACATGAACTTTATTCCTATCTCACATCCCTCAGCCAGCCATGCTTTACTGATCCTAAACTTAAACACTCACATAAGACACATTCTCATCTCCTTTCACTCACCATCTTTCTTCTTCTTGCAGCTGGGGATGTCTCGCCTAACCCAGGTCCACCCTCTGCTTCCCTCAGATCACTACCCCAAATGACACCTCATACACCTTGCACACGTAACCCTCTAAACCTCATTAACTGCACCTCTATTAGTACACTCCAATTCTTGTGTGCCCTTTGGAATGCAAACCCAGCGATCCTACCCACCCCTTCTATTAACAAAAATCTATGCTATTTCCCTCCTGTAACAGAGGAAGAAGTCTCTGCACTCCTATCCTCGGCTCATCTCACAACTTGCCCACTTGACCCTATTCCTTCACGACTTATTCCCACTCTCTCAGCTTCACTAACCCCTACCCTAACTCACCTCTTTAACCAATGCCTCACTGCTGGCACATTTCCTGACACATTCAAGTATGTGTCAATCATACCAATCCTAAAAAAGCCCTCGCTTGACGCCTCCACGCCTTCTAACTATCGACCAGTCTCCTTACTTCCCTTTGCTTCAAAATTATTGGAATGACTAGTCTATAATCGGCTAACTCAATTTCCCACAACTAACTCCTTACTTGATCCACTACAAACTGGTTTCCGCCCTAAACACTCAACAGAAACCGCTCTTGCTAAAGTAACAAATAACCTGTTATCAGCCAAAGCAAAAGGCCATTACTCATTACTAATTCTTCTTGACCTGTCCGCAGCTTTTGACACAGTTGACCATCCTCTCCTCCTAAAAATACTACATTCATTTGGCATCCGAGACACAGCCCTCTCCTGGTTTGCATCATATCTTTCAAACCGCTCGTTTCAGTTTCCTTTAACAACATATCTTGTGATCCTATGCCTCTCTCAGTTGGAGTACCGAAAGGCTCTGTCTTGGGTCCCTTGCTTTTCTCTCTTTATACATCCTGCCTTGGAAAACTTATAGCCTCCTTTGGATTCCAGTACCACCTATATGCTGATGATACCCAAATCTATCTTTCCTCTCCTGATATCTCTCCTTCTTTACTCAACCAGATTTCTGATTGCCTCTCTGCAATTTTCTCTTGGATGTCTTCACACTACCTCCAACTCAATCTGTCCAAAACTGAGCTGCTTCTTATTCCCCCCTCTTCAAGACATCCGACACCTGACATTTCTCTGATTGTTGGAGACTCTATTCTCAACACCTCACCCCAGGTCCGCTGCCTTGGGGTCACACTAGACTCAGAACTCACATTCAACCCACATATACAAACGCTTACCAAATCCTGCCGTTCACACCTACGCAACATTTCCAGAATTCGTCCCTTCCTTACTCAAAATACTACAAAAATACTTATTCATTCCCTCATCCTGTCACGCATTGGTTATTGCAATCTACTCTTAAATGGCCTTCCAAAACACTGCCTCTCCTCCCTCCAATCTATTATGAATGCTTCTGCTAGACTCATCCACCTAAGTCGACGATCTACATCAGCTGCTCCGCTCTGCCAGTCTCTACACTGGCTCCCCATACACTCCAGAATACAATTTAAAGTATTAGCCCTAACCTACAAAGCACTCAACAGTCTAACTCCTAACTATATTTCCTCTCTCATCATGAAATACTCCCCATCCCGTCCTCTTCGATCAACCTCTGACCTACGTCTCTACACTCCTGTTATCTCTACATCCCACTCCCGCCTCCAAGACTTCGCACATGCTGCTCCTGTCCTCTGGAACTCTCTACCCCACTCCATCAGACTGTCTCCAACCTTGTATAGCTTCAGAAGATCCTTGAAAACCCAACTATTCAGAGAGGCTTACCATCTCTCCTCCATCCCGCATCCGAACCAAGCTAATACATGTACATGAACTGCCTGACTCACTGCTGCAAATACAACCGATGTAACAAGCTACCCCAACCTTATGTCTCTGCACCTTAAACCTATAGACTGTGAGCTCTCCGGAGCAGGGCCCTCTTCCTCCTGTGCTAGATTTGTTTAGTCTTGTTATGTTTTGTATTGTATCACAAATCTTTGTCATTGTATACCCCTATCATTGTACCCAGCGCTACGGAATTTGGCGGAGCTATACAAATAAATGATAATAATAATAATAATAAAGTATAAAAAGAGACATCTATAGTAAGGCCTCTATTTATCAAGCCGTCAACTTACCTGCATTCGACGGCACCAATACGCTCGCCTAAGATCGCCTAACATCACGGCCGCGGACCTGAATACGTTCTCCAAAATTATCAAAAAAGCTGTCAAAAAGCCACGCACCAAGTACGGTACGATGAGCAGCGGACTGTTGTTAACTAACTGTTGCTCTTCAGCTTTTTTACAGCTTTCTTAGTACCCTGTCACTAAGCACCCACACTATACAATACTGTTTTACCCCCTATACCGCCGCTCCCGGACCCCGCCGCACTTAAATAAAGTTATTAACCCCTAAACCGCCGCTCCCGGAGCCCACCGCAACTCTAATAAATGTATTAAGCCCTAAACCGCCGCTCCCGGAGCCTACCACCACCTACATTATACATATTAACCCCTAATCTTCCACCCCCTATACCGCCGCCACCTACATTAAGTTAGTAACCCCTATCCTGCCACTCCCAGACCCCGCCGCAACTAAATAAAGTGTTTAACCACTAAACCGCCACTCCCGGAGCCCACCGCCACCTACATTATATTTATTAACCCCTAATCTGCCCCCCCTACACCGCCGCCACATACATTATATTTATTAACCCCTAATATGCCCCCCTACAGTACCGCCACTATATTAAATGTATTAACCCCTAAACCTAAATCTAACACTTACCCTAACACCCCCTAACTTAAATATAATTTAAATAAATCGAAATAAATTATTCCTATTTACAACTAAATACTTACCTATAAAATAAACCCTAAGATAGCTACAATATAACTAATAGTTACATTGTAGCTATCTTAGGATTTATTTTTATTTTACAGGCAACTTTGTATTTATTTTAACTAGGTACAATAGTTATTAAATAGTTATTAACTATTTAATAACTTCCTAGTTAAAATAAATACAAATATACCTGTAAAATAAAACCTAACCTAAGTTACAATTACACCTAACACTACACTATCATAAAATTAATTACCTACATTAACTACAATTAAATAAAATTAAATAAAATTATCTAAAGTACAAAAAAAAACAAACACTAAATTACAGAAAATAATTTTGCGGGGCATTGCCCCAAAGTAATCAGCTCTTTTACCTGTAAAAAAAAGTACGATACCCCCCCAATATTAAAACCCACCACCCACACACCCAACCCTACTCCAAAACCCACCCAATCCACCCTTAAAAAAACCTAACACTAACCCCTTGAAGATCACCCTACTTTGAGACTTCTTCACCCAACTGGGCCGAAGTCCTCCACGAAGCCGGGCAAAATGGTCCTCCAGACGGGCAGAAGTCTTCATCCAAGCAGGCCAGAAGAGGTCCTCCAGATGGGCAGAAGTCTTCATCCAGGCAGCATCTTCTATCTTCATCCATCCGCGGAGCGGGTCCATCTTCAAGACATCCGACGCGGAGCATCCTCTTCCAACGATATCCGACGGCTGAATGAAGGTACCTTTAAGTGACGTCATCCAAGATGGTGTCCCTTGAATTCCGATTGGCTGATAGAATTCTATCAGCCAATCGGAATTAAGGTAGTAAAAATTCTATTGGCTGATGCAATCAGCCAATAGGATTGAGCTTGCATTCTATTGGCTGATTGGATCAGTCAATAGGATTGAACTTCAATCCTAGTGGCTGATTGCATCAGCCAATAGGATTTTTCCGACCTTAATTCCGATTGGCTGATAGAATTCTATCAGCCAATCGGAATTCAAGGGACGCCTTCTTGGATGACGTCACTTAAAGGTACCTTCATTCAGTCGTCGGATGACGTTGGAAGAGGATGCTCCGCGTCAGATGTTTTGAAGATCGACCCGCTCCGTGCCAGATGGATGAAGATAGAAGATCAAAAAACAGAGAGTAGTGACAGCATAGATATTTATTCATGAGACGGCAGGACAAACAGCAACGTTTCGAGACTTCTGTCTCTTTGTCAAGCTAATGTGTACAATAAACTAGAACACCTTATATAACAATCTACCACCAGGTGGCGCTAAAAACACAGGTAGGAGTTAACCTCTTATATACTACATATATTTATCATATAACACATATAAATTATGTACAAAAAATGCTCCATAATTATCATCTCAATAATGTACTTCAAAATTAGCAATTGGATTTAAAGTAAAATGTACAAAATTTAAAGTGCAATGTACATAAAATTAAACTTATAATTTAAATATTTTGTTAATTAATTCAGAATTCAATATTGCACTTTAAATTTTATTTTGGAATGAAAACTTTCAAGTTAATGTTTAGGGATCTACTTCTGAGTAATTGTATGTACATTGCACTTTAAATTTTGTACATTTTACTTTAAATCCAATTGCTAATTTTGAAGTACATTATTGAGATGATAATTATGGAGCATTTTTTGCACATAATTTATATGTGTTATATGATAAATATATCTAGTATATAAGAGGTTAACTCCTACCTGTGTTTTTAGCGCCACCTGGTGGTAGATTGTTATATAAGGTGTTCTAGTTTATTGTACACATTAGCTTGACAAAGAGACAGAAGTCTCGAAACGTTGCTGTTTGTCCTGCCGTCTCATGAATAAATATCTATGCTGTCACTACTCTCTGTTTTTTTTATATTATTACCCTGACCTTGGAAGCAGGTCATTGTGACTTTGCATGATATTACCTGTGTGCTGGACTTTGCTTTACATCTTTACTAGCTGAAGATAGAAGATGCCGCCTGGATGAAGACTTTTGCCCATCTGGAGGACCTCTTCTGGCCGGCTTGGATGAAGACTTCTGCCCGTCTGGAGAAGAACTTCGCCCGGCTTCGTGGAGGACTTCGGCCCGGTTGGGTGAAGACGTCTCAAGGTAGGGTGATCTTCAAGCTGTTAGTGTTAGGTTTTTTAAGGGGGGATTGGGTGGGTTTTAGAATAGGGTTGGGTATGTGGGTGGTGGGTTTTAATGTTGGGGGGTATTGTACTTTTTTTACGGGTAAAAGAGCTGATTACTTTGGGGCAATGCCCCGCAAAAGGCCCTTTTAAGGGCTATTCGTAATTTAGTATAGGGTAGGGCTTTTAATTATTTTGGTTTTTTTTTTATTTTATTAGGGGGATTAGATTAGGTGTAATTAGTTTAAAATCTTGTAATTATTTTATTATTTTCTGTAATTTAGTGGGGTTTTTTTGTACTTTTGATAATTTTATTTAATTTTATTTAATTGTAGTTAATTGTAGTTAATGTAGGTAATTAATTTAATGATAGTGTAGTGTTAGGTGTAATTGTAACTTAGGTTAGGTTTTATTTTACAGGTACTTTTGTATTTATTTTAACTAGGAAGTTATTAAATAGTTAATAACTTTTTAATAACTATTCTACCTAGTTAAAATAAATACAAAGTTGCCTGTAAAATTAAAATAAATCCTAAGATAGCTACAATGTAACTATTAGTTATATTGTAGCTTGCTTAGGGTTTATTTTATAGGTAAGTATTTAGTTTTAAATAGGAATAATTTATTTTGATTTAGTTAAATTATATTTAAGTTAGTGGGTGTTAGGGTTAGGGTTAGGTTTAAGGGTTAATACATTTAATATAGTGGCAGCAGTGTAGGGGGGGGCATATTAGGGGTTAATAAATATAATGTAGGTGGCGGCGGTGTAGGGGGGGCAGATTAGGGGTTAATAAATATAATGTAGGTGGTGGTGGTCTCCGGGAGCGGCGGTTTAGGGGTTAAACACTTTATTTAGTTGCGGCGGGGTCCGGGAGCGGTGGTTTAGGGGTTAATAAGTATAATGTAGGTGGCATCGGTGTAGGGGGGGCAGATTAGGGGTGTTTAGACTCGGGATACATGTTAAGGTGTTAGGTGTAGACATTACCATAGGAATCAATGGGATATCGGGCAGCAGCGAACATGAGCTTTCGCTGCTTTCTGACTCCCATTGATTCCTATGGTATCCGTGGCTTACAGGGCGGCGGATTGAAAACCAGGTTCGCTGGGCCAGAAAAGTGCCGAGCGTACCTACTAGTTATTTGATAACTAGCAAAAGTAGTCAGATAGTGCCGAACTTGCGTTCGGAACATCTGTAGTGATGTAAGCATCGATCTGTGTTGGACTGAGTCCGGCGAATCGTATGTTACGTCACTAAATTCTACTTTTGCCGGTCTGTAGGGTTTGATAACTAAGGTGAATCAGGCTTGCCACAAAAACGCTGCGGAATTCCAGCGTATTTGTGGTTGACAGCTTGATAAATAGAGGTCTACGAGTTAACATTTTTATTGCTAAATGGTTTGTCTACCATCTTCCTGATAAAATCTGTAGCACAGGATATCACTATTTCTCACTTCAGGTTCTTGTCATATTTTAAAATGTTTACCAAGTAAACAAATTAATGCAGTATATTAAGTGGGGTGAAATTTACTATCTACTGACAAGAAAATTAAACTATTACTCATATGGTTAGTTCTATTTCACAGAGATGTTTATAGCAACGTAGATTAGAAACTGCTTCAAAGAATCAAAGGTATCTTAAATAAATTTTGCAGAGAAAAAAAACAGATTTTGGATATTATAGCTGGATTGTAATTGGATTTAAAGGGACAGTCTAGGCCAAAATAAACTTTCATGATTCAGATAGGGCATGTAATTTTAAACAATTTTCCAATTTACTTTTATCACCAATTTTGCTTTGTACTCTTGGTATTCTTAGTTGAAAGCTTAACCTAGGAGGTTCATATGCTAATTTCTTAGACCTTGAAGCCCACCTCTTTCAGATTGCATTTTAACAGTTTTTCACCACTAGAGGGTGTTAGTTCACATATTTCATATAGATAACACTGTGCTCGTGCACGTGAAGTAATCTGGGAGCAGGCACTGATTGGCTAGACTGCAAGTCTGTCAAAAGAACTGAAAAAAGGGGCAGTTTGCAGAGGCTTAGATACAAGATAATTACAGAGGTTAAAAGTATATTATTATAACTGTGTTGGTTATGCAAAACTGGGGAATGGGTAATAAAGGGATTATCTATCTTTTAAAACAATAAAAATTCTGGTGTAGACTGTCCCTTTAACTTTTGCAAGCATGGTAAAAAGCCTAGTATTTCTGATTTCTTATTTTTATTATTACTTATTAAAATGATAAGTTTCCTATAAGGCAGTATTGGGTATCAAAGTGGATAGGTCAAGTTAGTTAGAGCATTTTAAATTAAAGGGTCGATTTGAATTATTTTTACTAATTGAGTAAAGATGTTTGGGATATTGGTTCAGGGTTGCCAATGTCAGAGAGGGCTGTTCTGCCTTATAAAGTGTTTAGAGAAATGTTTAAACTCGGGGTCAGTTCAAACATAACAGAGGAGACAGAGTCTGTGAATATGACACACCTAGAATATCTGAAGGAATGGGTGACAGGAGGGTACTCATAGTAATTGGCACATTGCAAAGTTTTGGGGGGAAACGCACCAAGCAGCAGCAGAAAGCACATGAACATTGAATGCATGACAACAAATGCAAGAAGCATGACAGGTGAAATTAGCTGCAGAAGAGGATTATGATATTATCAGTAAAACTGAAACCTGGTAGGATGATTCACATGACTGAGAGAGTTATACTTTATTTAGAAGGGACAGGAGTAATAAAAGAGTGAGGAGGAATTTGCATGTATATCAAACCTTACCTTAAACTACAAAAATGGAAGATATTTATGATGATACAGGTTATAATAATATAGAGACACTGTGGGTTGATGTAAAATCTCGGTTTAATTATGTGGTCTCCTACCTGTCTGGTAGTAAGAATGTTAGGGATGATGCCCTCTCTCATCAATTTTCACCTCTGTCCAAGGAGGAGTCTGTGCCAATTCCAGCTATACCTCCTGATCATATTTTAGCCACCATATGTACTAATTTGACTTTTCCCTTAGGGGAGGAGATCCTGGCTGCACAAATCAATGTACCTCCTGAGAAACCTAGTGGTAAGGGCTTTGTACCTGAGAATCTTCGAACTAAACTATTGCACACTTACCACTATCCTAAAGCCGCAGGTCACCCAGGCAAGAACCAAATGATTTGGTCTGTCACTCGACAATACTGGTGGCCAGGTCTTTGTTCTGATGTTGCTGCGTATGTTGCCTACTGCTCAGTCTGTGCACAGAATAAGACTCCTTGATGTCTACCTGTGGGTCTTCTTCAACCTTTTGCTAATGGTGAGTGTCCTTGGACACATCTTTCCATGGACTTCATTGTCGAGCTCCCTGTTTCCAATGGCAATACTATTATCCTAATGGTGGTTGACCGTTTTCTAAATTGTCACATTGCATTGCTTTGAAGAAGTTGCCTACTGCTGAGGAGCTTGCTTCAATTTTTGCCCAGGAGGTCTTCTGTTTACATGCGTTACCCAAGGAGATACAAATTCCTTTGGTAAACGCTTCTGTCAAGAATGTGTGTGCACTCACCCGGTGTGCCGCGCTGTCTTCACTGCTATCTCAGCAGCACCGCTCTGTGTTCCCTCTTCAGCGCTCCCCATGGGAGCTAAAGCCAGGAAGGAAGGTTCCGGTTCAACAGGTGCAAACGGACAATACAGGGAAATTTCACCGGATTCCCTGAGAAAACAACAAGATAAAGAGTAGCCAGAATCCTTGCACTCAAATGGATGGGTCAGGGTGAATGCCAAAAAACGAACCGGCACCAATTAGCAATAAAAAAGCTTCTTTATTTGATAGCACATAAAAAGGCATACACGCCAACACAAAGTACAGGTTGACCTGTACTTTGTGTTGGCGTGTATGCCTTTTTATGTGCTATCAAATAAAGAAGCTTTTTTATTGCTAATTGGTGCCGGTTCGTTTTTTGGCATTCACCCTGACCCATCCATTTGAGTGCAAGGATTCTGGCTACTCATTACCCAAGGAGATAGTCTCGGCTAGGGTAGCCCGTTTGTCTCCAGATTTTGGCTTCCTTTTGTGCTCAAATGGGGATCCAGCTTTCCTTCTCTACGGCATATCACCCTCAATCCAATGGGGCTATGGAGCTAATCAAGCTCTGAAACAGTTCCTCCATTGCTATGTCTCAGATCACCACAATAATTGGTCTGAACTGTTACCTTGGGCAGAGTTCGGTCATAATAGTGATATTAATGCTTCTTCCCAGTTATCCCCATTCATGGTGAATTATGGGTTTCAACTATCCTTGTTGCCCGATTCATTCATGTCCCAGGGAATTCTGGCTTTGGAGGAGCATCTCCAGTAACTCCGTTTCATGTGCGTGCAGATTCAGGATTGCCTTCATCGTTCTATGCAGCGCCAAAAGTTCCAGGCTGATCGTAGGCATCTGCCCGCACCTTCCTACCAGGTTGGTGAGAGGGTTTGGCTTTCCTCCCGCAACTTGAACCTTCATGTGCCTTCCAATAAACTGGCTCCCCATAATGTATTTTTCGGATACTCCGATGGGTCAATTCTGTGGCCTATGCTCTTGACCTTCCTCCTGCAATGCGCATCTACAATGTTTTTCATGTCTCCCTCTTGAAACCATTGGTTTGTAATCAGTTTACCACTGTGTTGCTTTGTCCCCGTCCTATCTTTGTTAACAACCATGAAGAATATGAGGTCAGCAGCATTATTGAGTCTTGTATGTCCAGGGGTCGCGTACAGTATTTGGTTCACTGGAGGGGTTACAGTCTGGAGGAGCGTTCATGGGTTCCCTCCTCTTATGCTCATGCTCCTGTCCTCCTCCGTGCCTTCCATGCACGTTTCCCCAATAAGTCTTTTTTCCTCCCGCTGGGGAGGGGTCATTGAGGGGAGGGTACTGTCAGGGTATTTTCCCTGCTTTGTTTGCCATGTGCTGCTGGTAGACATTTTACTCACCTTTCTTGCTGAATCTGGATCAGAGTGTGTGATGCTGCTCATTTCCTGCATGCCCTCTTATGGCCAGACTGTTGTACATCATCCGTGTGAGACAGGTTGCAGTCTCAGAATTGTGATGTCATCACTTATTATTTAAAGGGCCTCTATTCAGTATGCTTTGTCCTTGCGTTGTCTCAGACCTGTTTGTGAGTTCCTGTGTATTACCTGGCTAGTCTGACGTCTCTTCTGGTTCCTGATCCCTGGCTTGTTCCTGACTTTGCTGTTCTCCTTGTTCCTGATTCCGGCTCGTCGGACTACTCACTTTTATAATAAAATTTTCTTTGTTCTCTTGGTATTCTTAGTTTAAAGCTAAACCTAGGTAGGCTCATATGCTAATTTATAGCCCCTTGAAGGCCACCTCTTATCTGAATGCATTTGACAGTTTTTCATAGCTAGAGGGCGTAAGTTCATGTGTGCTAAATAGATAACATTGTGCTCACGCACATGGAGTTATTAAAGAGATAGCACTAAATGCCTGAAATGCAAGTCAATAGATAATAAATAAATAGTCATGTGATAAAGGGGGCTGTCAAAAGAGGCTTAGATACAATGTAATTACAGAGGAAAAAAGTATATTAATATATCAGTGTTTGTTATGCAAAATTGGGTAATGGGTAATAAAGGGATTATCTATCTTTTTAAACAATGTTTAATTTTACTTGACTCACTGGTTTGGTAGTTTTGACTCTGCTGTAAAGTATATTAACTATGGGCCAGATTAGAAGTTGGTTACAATTTAGCTCTTTTGCTTATGTGCAAACAACGCCAGAAGTAACCTTCTAAAAGTTGAAAGTAACTTCAGGACTTTGGATATTAGGAATGCATTAACTTCTTCTTCCCATAGACTTCATATATATACAGGGGTTGAAAAAGTTGTCCAAGAGCTAGTGGTCCCATAAAATTTCTTAGTGGTTCCATTTTTTAACTTCATATTTTTGCGTTGTGGAATGTGTAAAATGTAAATTTCATGATACACACTTGTATTACACATTTGTATTAACAAAAATACACTTTCTATATGCTCAAAATTAAGATGATGCTCTAAAATCTCTAAAAGTTCTTGAGAAAAGCTGATGAAATGGCTACTTACTAAGCTGAGAAATGCGATGCATGTTAGGGGCATTATCACAAATGTCCCCTTTTCACTGAATGCTTATTGTTTTTAACTTGTTTTTAAAATTATTTGTTTTTTAACTTAAAGGGACACTGAACCCAAATTTTTTCTTTTGTGATTCAGATAGAGCATGAAATTTTAAGCAACTTTCTAATTTACTCCTATTATCAAATTTTCTTCATTCTCTTGGCATCTTTATTTGAAATGCAAGAATGCAAGATTAGATGCCGGCCCTTTTTTGGGGAACAACCTGGGTTGTCCTTGAAGATTGGTGAATAAATTAATCCACCAATAAAAAAAGTGCTGTCCAGAGTGCTGAACTAAAAAAAAGCTTAGATGCCTTCTTTTTCAAATAAAAATAGCAAGAGAATGAAGAAAATTTGATAATAGGAGTAAATTAGAATGTTGCTTAAAATTGCGTGCTCTATCTGAATCACAAAAGAAAAAATTTGGATTCAGTGTCCCTTTAATCTAAGTGATAGCACCTTAATTTGTTTGCTGTGTAGCTCCCACTGTATTCCTGTGTATCCTGCATCCTAAAGTTGGTTGGTTGCTGCTACCAGGAGAGGGTGAGCTAATACACCCTGGGTCATCAGTTTGCTGCTGCTAGCACATTAGGGTGCTTTCCATAAATGTGAGTACCCATTTAGCTACACTATTATTATTATTATTTGGATCTGTTTCCATTCATTGATCTGCACATGAGGCGCCCCTCCATGTTTTCTGTTTTTTAGTATACTCAGAATTGAAATGATACAAATTTCAATGAATTAGTTTATGATGGTTTTATCAGATGTGATAGGCATTTTGTGCCTGGAGAGAAATCACGCAAAAATCTTCCCAGAGATAAATAGTGTTTTTCTGTTGTAAATAATTTTATAAGCTTATATAAAGGATGGTGATCAACCCCCTAATCAGGTCATCAATCATAATCACATGAGCCAGCTGCTGCTGTTAAAGGGGCAGTAGTCTAGTCAAAATTAACATTGATGATTAAGATAGGACATGCAATTATAAACAACTTTCCAATTTACTTTTATATTCAAATTTGCTGCCCCCCACATCGCCTACACCTACATTATACTTATTAACCCCTAATATGCCGCTCCGGACACCGCCGCCACCTACATTATACTTATTAACCCCTAATCTGCCGCTCCGGACACCGCCGCCACCTACATTATACTTATAAACCCCTAATCTGCTGCCCCCAACATCGCCGACACCTACATACTATTTATTAACTCCTAATCTGCCGCCCCAATGTTGCCGCAACTTACCTACACTTATTAACCCCTAATCTGCCACCCCCAACATCACCGCCACTATAATAAACATATTAACCCCTAAACCGCCGCATTTAACATTAGTTAAATATTATTAACCCCTAATCTGCTGTCCCTAAAATCGCCGCCACCTACCTACATTTATTAACCCCTAATCTGCCGCCCCCAACGTCGCCGCCACTATACTAAATGTATTAACCCCTAAATCTATGTCTAACCCTAACACCCCCTAACTTAAATATAATTTAAATAAGTCTAAATAAAATCTACTATTATTATCTGAATTATTCCTATTTAAAACTAAATACTTACCTATAAAATAAACCCTAAGCTAGCTACAATATAACTAATAGTTACATTGTAGCTAGCTTAGGATTTATTTTTATTTTACAGGCAAGTTTGTATTTATTTTAACTAGGTAGAATAGTTATTAAATAGTTATTAACTATTTAATAACTACCTAGCTAAAATAAATACAAAAGTACCAATAAAATAAAACCTAACCTAAGTTACACTTACATCTAGCACTACACTATAATTAAATAAATTAAGTAAATTAAATACAATTACCTAAATTAAATTAAATTAGCTTAAGTACAAAACCCCCCCCACTAAATTACAGACAATAATAAACAAATTACAGATATTTAAACTAATTACACCTAATCTAATAGCCCTATCAAAATAAAAAAAGCCCCCTCAAAATAAAAAAAACCCTAGCCTAAACTAAACTACCAATAGCCCTTAAAAGGGCCTTTTGCGGGGCATTGCCCCAAAGTAATCAGCTCTTTTACTTATTAAAAAAAATACAAACAAACCCCCAACAGTAAAACTCACCACCCACACAACCAACCCCCCAAATAAAATACTATAAAAAAAACTAAGCTCCCCATTGCCCTGAAAAGGGCATTTGGATGGGCATTGCCTACCTTAATTCCGATTGGCTGATAGAATCCTATCAGCCAATCGGAATTCGAGGGACGCCACCTTGGATGACGTCATTTAAAGGACCAGCCATTCGTCGGGTAGTCATCGGCCGAGAAGGATGTTCCGCGCCGGAGGTCTTCAAGATGGAGCCGCTCATCGCTGGAAGGATGAAGATAGAAGATGCCGCTTGGATGAAGATTTCTGCTGGATGGAGGACCTCTTCTGCCCCGATCGGATGAAGATTTCTGCCGGTCCGGATGTCCTCTTCTGCCGCATCGGATGACCAGTGGTGCCCGGCTGGGTGAAGACGGCTCAAGGTATGGTGATCTTCAATGGAGTAGTGTTAGGTTTATTTAAGTGGGGATCGGGTGGGGTTTTTTTTGCTTTTTTTTATTGAGGTTAATGCAAACATAGTACACGTAAAATACAGTCCGACTTTCCCAAAAGTCATGTACAAAAATGTTTAACAATCATGAGTCATCTATTATCCATCAAATAAAAGAGTCAGGAGTACAAGCACAAGATTAAATATAGCAATATTTGCATGTAGACAGCCTATAATATAGCACAGTATCTCTTCAGCATTGTTTACTTTACTTATATAGATGTCGTAGTTTGGGAGAAAGAATCCATAAAGATAACACCTCATTTAAAAATTTTTAGGGTATGAGGGGGTATATCAAAGACGTCTATGGATAATCACATTTAGACACAGTTTTAGGGATTTTCATATGGGGTCTGTGCCCCTACGCTTAACCAGTAAGCTATATATTGGGGGTAACGGAGCTGATCATGGTACAGGGGGTCTATAGTATATTGTTTTCTGCAGCATCTGCAATTTTCCAGCAGGCACAGCCAATAGAGATATTACACTGGTACACATAATGAACCAACATTTTGTGATAAACATCATATAACTTTAACTCACATAAACGTTCTAATTGACTCTTCATAACAGGCAAGTAAACAGCAGTGAAGACGTCAAGTAAAAATTTAAATCAATCTCGTAGTCCTCCTAGTGCTGAGAGGTGTCCATCAAGAAACATGAGGCCATTGTCTGCCTTATAGCTCTGACCTAAGGGTATGGGCCCTATACCCCAGGCCAGGTGTGTAATATAGTAAATATAAGAATATATTTAGTGTGTGGAAAGTAAGGGCTAAAGAGTCATATAAAAAGAATACATGACTACAGCATGGAGATGATAATTATAAAATAATTATAAGTATTTACTAAGCATAATAAGGACTTAGGTAATATGTTGATAAGTGACACACCAATCAAAATAATGTAAGCCACTTCCAGCAATTATCTAAGTAAGACCTATCAACCTATCTCCCACTAGCACCACTGCTTGTATATAAATATGCAGCATGTTGTTCTAATTGCCTGAACAAGATAGGGTTATCAATCAATTATAGAGCCATAAACAGTAATATTCACGTTAGGATGTGAGTTATAATATAGACAATGCAGTGCCTTAAATATAAACATACATAAGAAAGGGCAACAATTATCAATGAGGTACAATAACATAATAAACAGGTACCATGAGCCTATGAGTTTATATATTTCACTAACAAATTAGGTTAACTGTAGTACGATAACTAACTGCAAAGAAGATAAGAGTGTCATAGACAAACAAATAAATCAGGCATCATATCTCCTTGTCCTCCTCCACAGCCCCAAGTCCCAGAAAGTCGTGAATAGCCCGCAACTGTGTTGGCTTAAGGGAGTACTATCCACTCTGCTTAATAATGTAAAATGTCCTACCCGACACCAATAGTCTCAAGTTCCAGTCCCTTAGAAGAAACATAGGGCACTCTGCGATCCTGTAGGGTTGGGCTGCTTAACTCCAGAGAGCACAAAGCCGCCAGGATGGCTGAAGCGTTGGGTCTCCTTGAGCTAGGCACAGGCAAAATGATCTCCTCATCAATCGTCCAGTCATACAACCGCTGACAAATGGCGAGACCACTAGGGTCCATCTTTACCGATCTCTTTCCAGAAAGTTTGTTTATTGGGTCATCCTGCAGATCTCACTGAAAGGGTACCGTGCCACCTGCTTGTGGAATTGAGCGGATAATATTCTGACCTCTGGGATCGGCTGCATCCCGCGAAGTATGGTCTCTCCATGCTGACTCTGTTGTCCCCTCTGTTTGCCATTGGTATGCCATGAGCAGCGGTGTCTCCAGGTTTTGACATCTCTCCTCTGAGTTTACTTTCTGCAGCGCAGATTCTAGGGTGTGCAGTATTTCTGCCTCGAAATCAGCTAGAAGGGCTTGTAGTGTTTGCAAAACACTCATCTTGGCAAGTAATAGAAATAGCAGTGTATTTACTGGGGTAGTAGTCACCTCAATGCTGACTTATAGCTCAGTCAACCAGGCTTGGTATGCAATCGCCCTACTCCCACTAGGCTCTGATATCCGGTCTAGGCACTTAGGCCGCGCTGCGTAAAAGTTCTTTTTGTAGCCATAAACAGTAGTCGAAGAACATAGTGCAAGAAGGGTTCTGAAGAATATGCTCCTATTGTACTATTGCTGTGCATCAACTTCCAAGAAGCCGATTAATTAGCACCTAAAATCTTAGATAAAGTGAGGAGCTCTTCTAACCCACGTCTTGCCGCTTTGGCTTCAAGCTCCACCCCCCGGATCGGGTGGGTTTTAGAGTAGGGGTATGTGGGTGGTGGGTTGTAATGTTGGGGGGGTATTGTATTTCTTTTTTTTACATGTAAAAGAGCTGATTACTTTGGGGCAATGCCCTGCAAAAGGGTCTTTTAAGGGCTGGTAAAAGAGCTGATTACTACTATTTGTAATTTAGTTTAGGATAGGGAATTTTATTATTTTGGGGGGCTTTTTTATTTTATTAGAGGGCTTAGATTAGGTGTAATTAGATTAAACTTCTTGTAATATTTTTTTATTTTTTGTAATTTAGTGTTTGTTTTTTTGTAATATAGTTTAGTTTATTTAATTGTATTTTATTATAGATAATTGTAGTTAATTTATTTAATTAATATATTGATAGTGTAGTGTTAGGTGTATTTGTAACTTAGGTTAGGTTTTATTTTACAGGTCATTTTGTAGTTATTTTAGCTAGGTAGCTATTAAATAGTTAATAACTATTTAATAGCTATTGTACCTAATTAAAATAAATACAAAGTTGCCTGTAAAATAAAAATAAACCCTAAAATAGCTATAATGTAATTATTAATTATATTGTAGCATTCTTAGGGTTTATTTTATAGGTAAGTATTTAGTTTTAAATAGGAATAATTTATTTAATTATAGGAATATTTATTTAGATTAATTTAAATAATATTTAAGCTAGGGGGGTGTTAGGGTTAGACTTAGGTTTTGGGGTTAATTAATTTAATATATTGGCGGCCATGTAGGGGGGGTAGATTAGGGGTTAATCAATAAACTGTAGGTGGCGACGGTGTAGGGGGGGCAGGATTAGGGGTTAATAAATGTAATGTAGGTGGCGGCGGGGTCCGGGTGCAGCGGTTTAGGGGTTAAACAATTAATTTATTTGCAGCGGGGTCCTGGATCAGCAGGATAGGGGTTAATAACTTTATGTAGGTGGCGGCGGTATAGGGGGCGGCAGATTAGGGGTTAATAGGTATAATGTAGGTGGCGGCGGGGTCCGGGGGCGGCGGTTTAGGGGTTCATATATTTATTTAGTTGCGGCGGGTGCAGGAGCGGCAGTTTAGGGCTTAATAAGTAAAAGGTGGCGGCGGTGTAGGGGGTGCAGATTAGGGGTTAATAGGTATAATGTAGGTGGCGGCGGGGTCTGGGAGCGGAGGTTTAGGGGTTAATATATTTATTATAGGTGCGGGGGGCTCCAGGAGCAGCGGTTTAGGGGGTAAAACAGTATAGTTTAGTGTGGGTGCTTAGTTACAGGCTAGCAAGAAAGCTGCGAAGAAGCCGATGAGCAGTGAGATCGATGACTGTCAGTTAACAACAGTCCGCTGCTCATCGCACCGTACTTGGTACGCGGCTTCTTGACAGCTTTTTTGATAACTTTGGTGAACGTATTCAGGTGCATGCAAGTGCTAGAGCACAAGACTGCCGTTCTATCGATAATTCCAATTCATCGAAAACTCCAAAATGATGTCACTCCCGGCTGCAGATTATACTAATTGCCTCCATTTCTGCATGCGAGCACGCACCCAAGATTATTCATGTGAAAAGAGGCGTACCCTTGGGGAGAACTCATCGAATTCTCCAATAAAAGCCATTGAGCATGCATATTTTTTTATGAGGCAAAAAACCAGACCCTTGAGAAGAACTTATCGAGTGCTACAAGAACTGCTGTTGTGCATGTGCGCATTACGTGTAAACACGGTGCCCGTCTGTTGCTCAATAGCTTTACCCTCAGGCCGAGATAAGTTTTCGCTTGTCACGATATTCAGCTTTGAAACCGCTGAGCACACATAATATTTATTATCAGTTATTGTTTATTTCTTAAAACTTATCTCGGCCTGATGGTAAAGCTATTGAACACAGACGGGCCCGGTGTTTACACGTAATGCGCGCATGCGCAACAGCAGTTCTTGTAGCACTCGATAAGTTCTTCTCATGGGTCTGTTTTTTTGCCTCATAAAAAAATATGCATGCGCAATGGCTTTTATTGGAGAATTTGATGAGTTCTCCCCAAGGGTACGACTCTTTTCAGATAAATAATCTTGGGTGCGCATTGGAGGAAATTAGTGTAATATGCAGCCGGAAGTGACGTCATATTGGAGTTCTCAATGAATTGGAGTTATCGACAGAACACCGGATCAAGTACTGATAATCCGGAAGTGCCAACACATTGATGAAATCAGAAGTGGGGCATTTTGTTACATGCGTGTGTAGCTGGAACACCGGTACAGAAAACCGGAAGTGGGGCATATTGTGAGTATAAACACAGAACTGTTAAATACACAATCGAATTGTCAAACATGAAAAATAGTAGCCATGTTACCAAGCATCAGAAAAATAGAGCGTGTAGACAATGACTAAATGTGTTAATCAATCCTAGATAATGGAATAAAATATATGTTTATAGAGATACAAGTGTAACCAAAATCACAGTGTGTGAGTATATAACTGTAAAGAAATATACAGAAATAATAGTTTAATACTGGCAATGAACAGTAGTGTCTCTATAAGAATATAGAATGAACTGTAAAAAACAGTAATAGCCCTTGGAACATTGACACTGATAAGTCCACTGTACATTTCATAACAGTTTATTGTTAGATATCCTATATAGGGTAACTATGCATAATGGTGTCTCATTTGTTTCAAAGAAGCTAGAGTGTAGTTACATGTAACTACCACACAGATGTGGCCAACATAGGTATTGAAAAGGAGCTATGGTAAATAGTATACATACACCATAAAAAAGAGGGTCCACTCCAGGGTCTATAAAACTACAGGGTGACGTCAAAGTGGATGCAAAAATGCACATACCTGGTGTCCAAAAACATCAAGGCACCTGCAATACATCCTACAATGGATGATACTTATGCTCCCAGGCCCATGTACAAGTATAGCTGTATTTACATAAGACAACCTAAATCAGGCATAGAATTCAATCCCTTAAGAACAATAGTGTCCAATCTCAAGATCTATTCAGCTTCTCTCCTGAGAAGCAGTTTGTTTCTATTTCCAAGGGCTATTACTGTTTTTTACAGTTCATTCTATATTCTTATAGAGACACTACTGTTCATTGCCAGTATTAAACTATTATTTATGTATATTTCTTTACAGTTATATACTCACACACTGTGATTTTAGTTACACTTGTATCTCTATAAACATATATTTTATCACATTATCTAGGATTGATTAACACATTTAGTAATTGTCTACACTCTATTTTTCTGATGCTTGGTAACATGGATACTATTTTTTATTTTTGACATTTTGATTGTGTATTTAACAGTTCTGTGTTTACACTCACAATATGCCCCAATTCCGGTTTTCAGTACTGGTGCTTCAGCTACACACGCATGTAACAAAATGCCCCACTTCCGTTTTCATCAATGTATTGGCACTTCCAGAATATCAGTCTGTACTTGATCCGGTCTTGTGCTCTAGCATCTGCATGCATTTTGAGTGATGATTACTTGTGTGTGTACTAATTGGTTTAGAAGTTGTATGTACTCACCATTATTATATAGAGATTGTTAGAAGCAATTATGTTATATGTTCCAGTTCGTACCGGAAGTCTCTTCCGGTTTGGCGATTTTTCACAGTGTTTGCACTTTAATTGATTTTGATGCTTTCATTGAAGGGGAGGTAATCACTGTATTATTATTTGCCTTATATAAGAGGGTGATGTGCCTTATTTGTTCTGAAGAATTGGAGCAATATCGCTGAAACGTTAATAAATTTGATATTGTTTGAGAAATCATGGGACTTCACTGTTTCCTGTTCAGTGTGTATTTGGAGTAGAAGCTCAGGTTGATGACCCTAGAGCGTGGATTCATAGGTTGTGTTGTATATATACTGTATATATATATATATATATATATATATATATATATATAATCTCACTTTTTTGTAACTATTTTATTATAGCTTTTCATGTGACAACACTGAAGAAATGACACTTAGCTACAATGTAAAGTAGTGAGTGTACAGTTTGTTTAACAGTGTAAATTTGCTGTCCCCTCAAAATAACTCAACACACAGCCATTAATGTCTAAACCGCTGGCAACAAAAGAGAGTACACTCCTAAATGGAAATGTCCAAATTGGGTCCAAAGTATCAATATTTTGTGTGGCCACCATTATTTTCCAGCACTGCCTTGGGCATGGCGTTCACCAGAGCTTTACAGGTTGCCACTGGAGTTCTCTTCCACTCCTCCATATCGACATCACGGAGCTGGTGGATATTAGAGGCCTCGCGCTCCCCCAACTTCAATTTTAGAATGCCCCACAGATGCTCAATAGAGTTTAGGACTGGAGACATGCTTAGCCAGTCCATAACCTTTACCCTCAGCTTCTTTAGCAAGGCAGTGGTCATCTTGGAGGTGTGTTTGAGGTCGTTATCATGTTGGAATACTGCCCTGTGGCTCAGACTCCGAAAGGAGGGGATCATGCTCTGCTTCAGTATGTCACAGTACATGTTGGCATTCATGGTTCCCTCAAGGAAATGTAGCTCCCCAGTGCCGACAGCAATCATACAGGCCCAGACCATAACACTCCCACCACCATGCTTGACTGTAGGCAAGACACACTTGTCTTTGTACTCCTCACCTCGTTGCCGCCACAAACGCTTGACACCATCTGAACCAAATAAGTTTATCTTGGTCTCATCGGACCACAAGACATGGTTCCAGTAATCCATGTCCTTAGTCTGTATGCCTTCAGCAAACTGTTTGCGGGCTTTCTTGTGCATCATCTTTAGAAGAGACGACAGCAGTGCAGACCAATTTGATGCAGTGTGCGGCGTATAGTCTGAGCACTGACAGGCTGACCCCCCACCCCTTCAACCTCTGCAGCAATGCTGGCAGCACTCATACGTCTATTTCCCAAAGAGAACTTCTGAATATGACTCTGAGCACGTGCATTCAACTTCTTTGGTCTACCATGGCGAGGCCTGTTCTGAGTGGAACCTTTCCTGTGAAACCGCTGTATGGTCTTGCCCACCGTGCTGCAGCTCAGTTTCAGGGTCTTCTTATAGCCTAGGCTATCTTTATGTAGAGCAACAATTCTTTTTTTCATATCCTCAGAGTTCTTTGCCATGAGGTGCCAAGTTGAACTTCCAGTGACCAGTATGAGAGAGTGTGAAAGAGATAACACAATTTTGCAATTTTTAAAAATATTTTTTATTAGATAGTGTTATTATGAATGTAACTGTACTTTGTAATGTTTTTTTATGTGTTTTGTGACACTTTTTTGTTTTGCGACACAATTAACCAGAGCTCTAAAGTCACAATAACCTGACTTGCGTTAACTTCAATTATGTTCAAATGATTGCGTAATCTAGCCCATAATATTGTATTTTTTTTACTAGCATGCCTTTAACCCATTTTCAGATGGACCATATCAACAGGGAGTCAAGCTATCAATCTGGGTCACTTGGCCATGAAATATTTTATTATTAAATAAACATTGGACTAAAAATATATATTATCATGACATATTTAACTGTGCTTAGTGATAAAAACAAAATGTTGCAATTCAATTTTAATTAATATTTTGTTTTCTTTACCTCTAATTGAATTTTGAATACTGCACTTTTTTCTCAACCTCCTATATATTGATTGTTTGATCAGTGCAGAAGCACATTTATAACTGTCATTATTTGACAACTGCAAATGAGATTACATTATTTTTGGTAACAAAATTGGAGTTCTAAAATTCTTTAAAACATTTGCTAAGGGTGTAATTATTTTGCAATTCAGACATTAATTTCTGATTAAATAAATATATATTTAAATGTGCCTTTAACTTTATATTCTTCCAATTTTGCTAAAGATTGTTGATAAATTGTTCGTCTTTAGTCATTTGTGAAATATTTAATTTAAATATTTGTGATATATTTTTAAAAATAAAATATCTATCTATTGCCCTCATAAGATGTTCAAAAGCTCAATACTGCAACAAAATATTAGCACAGAAGTTAGTTTGTTTGAAGCTCTATATTTACCAATTTGCTATTTTGTTGGAGATCAAGTCCACTTATAAGCAGTTTGACACTAAGATAACATATTGTGCTGTCATTTTCCTTTCATCCTTGATGTGCCAAAGTCTCACTTAATAAATCAGTGTGACTTAGATTTCTTTCTTTGGCTCAGGTAAAAATCCTTCAGACTGGCAAGAGGAGTTAATCAGGATTCTGCAGCAAGGTTTTGTGTTACTCATCAATTTCACGCTACTTTAACTATTGGCAGTGATTACAAAGTTATTTAATTAGAACCTAAAACAATGTCTTAGTGAAGGGATCAACCTGTTCAACTTAGAGACAAGACAAGAACCTTTATTCACTGAAGGAACCAATAAGATTATTTTGAGACTAAAAAATTATTTGTCAGCACAAACTTCAGAATGATTGTTTACCAGTGTAGGGGCTCATTCCTATTAAGTTGTAATTAGATTTGCTGATTAAACCGATAAACCGATAAATATGCTGTCGCAAGTAATTTTGTGTATCAACTGCTTCTGATGGCGTATTATCATAATAGGCCAGATAACAAGTGGAGGACTAATTAACGCTCCCTTTCGAGTGTTTACTGGGCTAGAAAAAAGTTTTTTGCATGTGTTGGGTTGTGCTCATATTATGAGTTGAAAGTAAACTGTTTTCGTGTGCACATTCAAGTATTCCCCCATAGAAGTCAACAGATAAAAAAAAAAATGGAAAAAACTAATACGCCACTCTCACGCAAAACTGAACGCATTTTCTCATTTGCTGTAACCTGACATGAAAATATGAATATTTCACATTTCAATATTCATAAATGCATATTTCTACATATATATGATGGTATTTTGGTACAGTATACTGTATATCTATACCTATATATATATAGGTATATAGATATATACACAAATATATATAGGTATAAATATATACATATACAGATATATAGGAATAGCTATTTAAAAATGCATACAACATATTTTGGTATGTGCAGAACATTTAAACAACAAATATTTACAGTAAATACATAGTAAAAAAATTAATTTATTAAAAATGAATATTACAACAGTAAATGCCAATACCGTAGATACATTTAAAAACTGTTTGGATACATTTCTGTCTATAAACAAAATTCATGGATATGATTGCTAGTATTAAATGGGTCACCTTTTAGTGGGATTATTTAAGCTTAACTGGAGCTTTTTGTATATATTTTAGATTTGTATAGGTTGAACTCGATGGACTTGGGTCTTTTTTCAACCTCATCTACTATGTTACTATGTTACTATGTTACATAAATATGCTTTTCCATGTTTTCATCTACTGAACTGCAGAGTTCTAATGCACTTATTTATATGTATATACGTATGTATTTATATGTTTATATGTGTATATATGTCTTTAAATACATTACACATATAAATAAATTTACACAGATATAGTTTTATAACTTTTGCGTGAATTTTTTTTTTTAATAATTTATATTAGATGATGTTATTATGAGTGTAACTATACTTTATAATGTATTTTTGGTGTATTTTGTGCAAATTTTATATTTTGTGAAACTGTTAGCCAGAGCTCTGAAGTCAAGGTAATCATTCTAGCATAAATTGCAATTGTGCTCAAGCTATCACATCTACATTCAACTTGTAATACCAGCGGTAAGCCTGATGAGTGCAAACCCCCGTCATAAACCCCTTATCGCTCAGCGCAAGCGTTTGCGCCCCACTCGTAATCTGACCCAATATCGGCAGCCGGTAATAGAAACTGTCAGAGGCTGTTGATATATTGAGAAAAATTACACCCAGCTCAACTAGGTGTAAAAGAGGAAAAAGGAGCTTTTTGAGGCCTGGTTCCCATTGAAAATGTAACTTGCAAATTAGGTAAGTGTTTCAATGTAGAATTTATTTTTTATATTTATTGCTGTCCTATGTATAGAAATAGTTACACTTATGTTATTATGGAAATATTAATATGTACTTACATATAACAATATATACAAGCACATATCTACAAAATTAAAACTAGACCTATGCGTATTGCAGCAATAAATATTAAATGTTTTAATAAAGTAGAAAATGTAATTATAATATAAGGTAGTATTTGCTTATTGCTAAAAAATGTGTATTGTTAATAAGTGTATTTTTATTTTTGTTTCTGTTTAGAGGTGATCACGTGTAAGGAGCGCAGACAGTAAATGCAAATTTTATAGTGTAATGTCAGGTTACTATAGCGACTAACTTGTTATCGCATGATTTTTGAGAAATCCAACATCGGATGGAAGCGTTAACACAACATTAACTTACACCCACACGAAAAGAGCACACAATATATATATATATATATATATATATATATATTTGTATCTGTATATTTATATACCTAGATAATAATGTATATATACTGTATATAGAAATAGATATATATTGTACCAAAAAAAATATCAGATATATGTAGAAATATTTATTTATGTATAAATAGAACACATTTTTCTATGTGAAGAACATTGTAATGTGAAATATTCATATTTTCATGTCGGGTTAGTGCACATGAGAATATGCGAGAGTGAAGTGTTGGATTTTTTTCCACTTTTTTTGCTTCTTTGACTAATATAAGAGAATACTTAAACGTGCACGTAATATTCTAAGTTCGGCTTTTTGCACTTGTCGGTCTAGTGCTTATGCGAAAACAGTTTACTCTCAACTCATAGTATGAGCACAACCCGATGAGCACAAAAAGCTTACTTCTAGCGCAGTTAACACATGAGTGGGAGCGTTAATTAGTGCTCCAATTGTAATCTGGCCTACAGACATATACATTGGATCACCAAAAAAAAAAAAACAAAAAAAAAAAAACAGGAATATTCTCATTACAACAAAAAAAAAATATATAAAAATTTGAAAATTTGTACATTTAGATTTTGAAAGTAAAAGTGGAGTCTAGAAATGCTTTTCATTATGCCAACATAGCTTTAGGTTGGACAACCCTAAGTCCATACATTAGAAAAGTATGGAATGTATCTTTTTTATATATAGATACATTTTATATACAGTTATTTTATCCAAGAAATCTAAAAGTGTTTTTTGTCTCATATAACACTAAGGAAGTACATAGAGCTGATGAAGTGGATGGATAAGCCTTGATGTGCTTCATGCTGTTTATAATGATACATTCAGGCACTTTCATTTTGAAGAGTGTGACTAAGATTGTATTTGAACTTTACCACTCAGATATAATTTAATAGCCCTCCATGCAATTCAATCTGGCATAAATAAAGTGATTGCTGACTAACAATAAATTTATATTTTATACTGCTCAGGCTCCTTTATTGCAGTACATTATGCAGAGGGATAGTACAAACAGCGGTAACTCTACATAAATATTATTACTTTGTTAATATAGACAGGAAATATATTGTGAAAAATGCTGACTTCCTTCAATATTCTTAAGTATTATTATAATGGATTTTCTGTTGACATTTTAGAGGCTTTAAGAGTTGCACCAACATAGTAAATGCACTTGTACCTTATAACTATAAAAATGATATGCACATTGCCCCATGGTATCTGCTCAAAATAAATGGCTGAATTAGTTGAGGTTAGTCTCTAGAAACATTTAAAATACTCTAGCCTATTTCGTATTAGTATTATTATTATTGTTTTCTTTAACATGTATTTGTAAAGCACCAACATATTCGGTGGTGCTAATACATACGTAGGTGCATTGTAACATAGTAACATTTACAAAAAGCAACTACAAAAAATATGAATCTAAAGTACCTGCCCACGAGTTACCATCTTATGTAGGTCCCCTTGTAAAATAATGGTGTACGGTTTTCTTGTGAGCTTACAGGCTAAACCTATTATATTCTATATTAAAAGGACACTAAGCCCACATTTTTACTTTCATGATTCAGATAGGGCATTCAATTTTAAGCAACTTTCTATTTTACTCCTATTATCAATTTTTCTTTGTTCTCTTCTTATTTAAAAAGCAGGAATGTAATGCATAGGAGCCGGCCCATTTTTTGGTTGAGAACCGGGGTTATGCTTGCTTATTGTTGGCTAAATGTCAGCCACCTATAAGCAAGCACTATCCATGGTGCTGAACCTAAAATGGGCTGGCTGCTAAGCTTTACATTCCTGCTTTTTAAATAAAGATAGCAAGAGAACAAAGAAAAACTGATAATAGGAGTAAATTAGAAAGTTGCTTAAAATTGCATGCTCTATCTGAATCATGAAAGCAAAAATGTTGGTTTAGTATCCCTTTAAAATCTAGATTACAAGTGGAGCACAAAAATATTACCTCTATTGTGATTTAAAGTGGGAATAGAGCAATCAATAGTGCTTTTATTTTTGCAATCATATGTTCAAAGTTATTTTTTATTGAGTGATAGGGGGCACTTACATCTCCATGCTGAATTGTACGGGTGCTCTAAATGCCTTACATAATAGACTTGTATGTGGTCATGCACTAAAATTCATGTGAGATATTTATTTATTAATAACAATTGTTTAATTCAGGTTTTAAAAAATCATTCAATTTTACAGCTGTATTTTGAATTGCAATCAAGCTTATCACTTAATTCACAATTCACTGAGAGTGCTAATAGCATTCCCTGTGCTATGCATTAACCCTTTCACTACTAGGAATTTCAGAGAAAAACTTGTCCAAAATACCAGAGAATTTTTAGCATTTTTGCTATCATTCTGATTAAACAGAAATAGAGTTTTTGACTTTTTGATTTACCTATGAAAACGATGCATATTTTTAAAGTAGATAACACAGGGTATTGATCTATGCCCATTTTGGTATCTTTGATGGCACTATTTGCCCGCCAGATATGGTCATAAAAATAAGTGAACTTTTTCGCAAATTTTGGGTTTCTCACTAAAACTATTTACACACAACTACTGCAGTCATATGACAAATGGTTATTAAAGCTTCTCTGAGATCCCCTTTGTTGAAAAATAGCAGACATGCATGGTTATGTGGTACAATAGGCAGTGCGCATATATTTTTTTTATGTAATTGGCAAGAGTCCATGAGCTAGTGATGTATGGGATTGTTGAAAATAATATGCAATATCTGTCTCTGTTTTTTGCAGTGCTTTGTGAGGTCTGAATGGGTTAAATTTATGTGGGCATTATTAGTCAGGAGAGGCCAGTCTTGTTTAATGGGGCTATGTTTAACGGTAGCTAGTTCTGAGTGTATGTCTGTTTATTTTTTCTAAATCTAATCTCTTTCTATCCTTATATCAGTGAACACTTAAGTTCCTTGGTATCCTGATAGGCCAAATATATGTGTGTATAAAAAAGTATGTATACCATAAATTAAGTAAGCTTGCAGAATGATATGCTTTTTACACAACTCTGTTTGTAAACATAAGGAATGTCTCAGAAAAGCAGACACTAGTTCATCCTTGACCTTTACCCTTTTGCATTGATATGTGGTCAGACACAGTATAATCTACAATTCTGAATAGAACTGTTATTTACTTAAGTTATAACCATATTTGGTAAAACCCTTGCATTTTGTTAGCTAGCCAATCTTAAACTGTATTAGCCTAGATATGGAGTTCAGGAATGCCCTGTCTCCTGTGTATAATACCTGGGATGGTGACTGATCCCCCCAGAGAAAACCTTGTATTCTTTCTTTCCTCTCTGCAGTGTGTGCGTTTTCAATAAAGGAACCCTCTTTAACCTGTCGTGGTCTGAAGAGTTATTCAGTCCAGGGTGAATATCACCAACACATGGCATCACGAAGAGGATAGCACAATCTCAGACACCAGTCCAAATGGCAAAGACTTTCTGCTCCAGAGGCACTCAATTAAGACCAGTCTTCTAAATGGTAAGAGCATTTTCTGTTTTTAGTGTAATAGTAATTGAGTGTCTCTGGGTAAGGGGTGAGAGCTGTTTGGCGTTCTGGGTGACGCTATCCTAAGAGGCTCCGTTTATTGATTCATTAATGTTTTGTGTTGTATTGTGTAAATTGTTTTTGTAAAAGTCAAAACTAGTGACCTAGGAGGGTGTCTATTAAAAGGCAAATGGGATTAGGAGACTGGGTTTACAGTTCTAGCTGCCCCAACCTGACTGCAAGTCCCACCGGACATTAACCAGTCAGTGTTTGAATGCAAGGGGGACTGTGACAAACCTATATTTGAAACTGTGACCTGGCAGACACCCTAAGAGTACACATAGTTATCTGTTTATTTGTTTAGGAAAACCTCCTGGATAAGCCCTGATTAGACAGCTTTATTTCTTGTATGAGCACTGATAGTATTCCCAGTGAAGAAAATATTGTTAGTCTTAGTGAAGGGGCTATCCTGGGTAGATGTAAGATGATGTAAGACTGCAGTGGTCATTTAAGGGCAGACATGTTGTGTAATGTTGACGGTTGGGGTGAAGGTTCCCCTGATACAATACAATTATCTTTTGTTCTGTTTTGTTGGTTTTGTTGTTTTAGTTTTTTTTAGAATTTGTGTTAATTATAAGTAAAAACCCCAAGTGGCATTTAAAAAAATATAAACAAAATAGTAAAAAGTAAAAAGTCTATTTAAAATGGGACATAGTTCCTCTAAAGGCTGTTCCACTAATCTTAAATGGCCAAAGGGTTCCCCAGCAGAATATAAGAATCAACACCATGGCCCTTTTTGTAATATGTATCATACTAAATGGTCCCAAATAACTCAAATTAAAGGGTCCAAGATATGGCCAGAGGGTGGCTCTTTGAACCTATTTAAATAAATACCCTAAGTAATGTTTTAACAGAGGTTTAAAAAAAGAATAACCCTATATAAGAAGAGTGGAAAGCATATTTTAAATGGAATACTGAGGCAGTAAAAAGATAGTGTGAGTCGTTAAAGGCTTTGCTAGCGCATAATTATCAAAAATAAATTAAAAAATTCTGAATAGAACTGTTATTTACTTAAGTTATAACCATATTTGATAAAACCTTTGCATTTTGTTAGCTAGCCAATCATAAACTGTATTAGCCTAGATATGGAGTTCAGGAATGCCCTGTCTCCTGTGTATAAATACCTGGGTTGGGGACTGACCCCCCAGAGAAAACCTTGTATTCTTTCTCTCCTCACTGCAATGTGTGTGTTTTCAATAAACAAACCCTCTTTAACCTTTCGTGGTCTGAAGAGTTATTCAGTCCAGGGTGAATATCACCAACAGGATATACATTCTTACCAGGAGGGGGCAAAGTTTCCCAAACCACAAAATGCCTATAAATACACCCCTCAACACACCCACAAATCAGTTTTACAAACTTTGCCTCCTACGGAGGTGGTGAAGTAATTTTGTGCTTGTTTTTTTTATGATTTCTTCTATGATAAGTGCTTCTAAGCATTCTGAAGGGATTAAAGCACAGGATGTGCTAAAAAGTTTTACCACATTAATATGTTTTGGTTAAACTATTTAATCATTGTTATACCAGATCTTGGGTTATTCTTTGCGCAAAGTAACACAACAGATATTGTACACTGCACTATCAATTAAGATCCACTTTTAATCTAACGCAAAATGTGCAACATATCTATTTTCTTTAATAAAAAAAATATATAGGAAGTCTAACCAAGTGTCAGTAACCTTTAAAGGGTGCACTGGTGAAAAATTTGGTTCAACCAAATCTTTCTTTAGAAATATTCAATAAACTTCATTCTCGAATATTCGGTATTCACTTTGTTTTAATCAAAATAAATAATGAATATTCTGGGAATATTTACATTTGTTTTTATTAAATGTAAATGTTCAATGCTACAGGTGAAAACGTTCTTACTTGAAAACGTACCTTTAGCGTGCGGGAGAACAGCGCTAATCCCGACCCTTCTTCACAGAGCCCTGGGCAATGCAAATAGTAGGCTTAGAGCACACTAAACCTCCTATTAGTGTGGCCCTGGGCTCTACGAAGAAGAATTGGGATTAGAGCGGCTCCCTAGCGTGCTATAGCTAAATGTAGTGCGCTGTGGAACTTTACTTACAAAGATAACCATCCCAAACACATAAATCCTACAATTAAAAAACACTTTAAACATTTTTTATTGCATTTTATTTTTATTTTTATTTATCATCTATCTTTTTATATCTCTGTCTATTTATATCTATCTATCTATCTATCTATCTATCTATCTATCTATCTATATGTCTGTCTATCTACAACAACATTTAAAATTAGGGGAAGGTAAAAAGTGAGTTTAAAATCCTCCACTACGCACAAAATATAGAGAAAATAACTCATTGTGTAGTTCATTAACAAATCTAGACAGGCCAGAAGGCTTGTTTTTCCCACAGAAAACCTCTGAATTACCCAGAATTCTTTGCTGCATTGGAAACAATCGGCTAGATTATGAGTTGTACATTAGGCTTAAAAAGCAGCGTTGGCCTGTCCCAACGCTGCTTTTTAACGTCCGCTGGTATTACGAGTCTTGAAGGTACAGGTGTACCGCTCACTTTATTGGCCAGACTTGGAAATACCGCAAATCCACTTACATCAATTGCGTATCCTCTTTTTTCAATAGGACTTGCATAGCGCCGGTATTATGAGTCTGACAAAAAGTGAGCGGTAGACCCTCTCCTGTCAAGACTGGTACCGCATTTAAAAGTCAATAGTTAGGAGTTTTACACTACAACGCCGTAGCATAAAACTCTTAACTAAAGTGCTAAAAAGTACACTAACACCCATAAACTACCAATTAACCCCTAAACCGAGGCCCTCCCACATAGCAAACATTATAATACAATTTTTAATCCCTAATCTGCCGAACCGGACATCGCCGCCACTATAATAAATATATTAACCCCTAAACCACCGCACTCCCGCCTCGCAAACACTAGTTACATTTTATTGACCTCTAATCTGCCGTTCCTAACATCGCCGCAACCTACCTATATTTATTAACCCCTAATCTGCCACCCCCAACGTCGCCGCCACTATATTAAAGATATTAACCCCTAAATCTAAGTCTAACCCTAACCCTAACACCCCCTAACTTAAATATAGTTTAAATAAATCTAAATAATAATAACTATCATTAACTAAATTATTCCTATTTAAAACTAAATACTTACCTATAAAATAAACCCTAAGATAGCTACAATATAACTAATAGTTGCATTGTAGCTATCTTATGGTTGATTTTTATTTTACAGGCAAGTTTGTATTTATTTTAACTAGGTAGAATAGTTATTAAATAGTTATTAACTATTTAATAACTACCAAGTTAAAATAAAGACAAATTTACCTGTAAAATAAAACCTAACCTAAGTTACAATTAAACCTAACACTACACTATAATTAAATTAATTCCCTAAATTAAATACAATTAAATAAAATTATCTAAAGTACAAAAACCCCCACTAAATTACAGAAAATAATAAACAAATTACAAGATTTTTAAACTAATTACACCTAATCTAATCCCCCTAACAAAATAAAAAAGCCCCCCCCCAAAGTAAAAAAAGCCCTACCCTACACTAAATTACAAATAACCCTTAAAAGGGCCTTTTGCGGGGCATTTCCCCAAAGTAATCAGCTCTTTTACCTGTAAAAAAAAGTTCAAATCCCCCCCCCCAAACATTAAAACCCACCACCCACACAACCAACCCTACTCTAAAACCCACCCAATACCCCCTTAAAAAACCTAACACTAACCCCTTGAAGATCACCTTACCGGGAGAAGTCTTCACCCACCTGGGCCGAAGTCCTCAACAAAGCCAGGAGAAGTCTTCATCCAAGCCGGACGAAGTGGTCCTCCAGACGGGCAGAAGTCTTCATCCAGACGGCATCTTCTATCTTCATCCATCCGGCGCGGAGTGGGTCTATCTTAAAGACATCCGGCGCGGAGCATCCTCTTCCATCAAAGTCTTCTTACTAAATGACGGTTCCTTTAAGTGACGTCATCCAAGATGGCATTCCTTCAATTCCGATTGGCTGATAGAATTCTATCAGCGAATCGGAATTAAGGTAGAAAAATCCTATTGGCTGATAGATTTAGGGGTTAATAACTTTAATATAGTGGCGGTGACGTTTGGGGGCAGCAGATTAGGGGTTAAGAAGTGTAGGAAGGTTGCGGCGACATTGATGGCGGCAGATTAGGGGTTAATAAATATAATGTAGGTGTCGGCGATGTTGGGGGCAGCAGATTAGGGGTTCATACGTATAATGTAGGTGGCGGCGGTGTCCGGAGTGGCCAATTAGGGGTTAATTAATATAATGTAGGTGTCGGCGATGTCGGGGGCAGCATATTAGGGGTTAATAAGTGTAAGATTGGGGGTGTTTAGACTCGGGTTCATGTTAGGGTGTTGGGTGTAGACATTAATATATTTTCCCCACTGCGTTAGGAGCTAAACACTGCTTTTTTTTTTCCTATGGGGAAATCGTTCCCCACGAGCATGTTCAGCCAGCTCACCGCTAATGTAAGCAGTGCTGGTATTGAGGTGAGATGTGGAGCAAAATTTTGCTCTACGATCCCTTTTTTGAGGTTAACGCCGGATTTGTAAAAACCCATAATACCAGTGTTGTCTGTAAGTGAGCCGTTAGCACCGCATAGCCTCTAACGCAAAACTCGTAATCTTTGTGAATGTAATTCAGAGGTTTTCTGTGGGAAAAACAAGCCTTCTGGCCTTTCTAGATTTGTTAATGAACTACACAATGAGTTATTTTCTCTGTCTATCTATAAATGTATGCATCTATATATAGACTTCTTTGGTTCAAAAGAAGGTGCAGTGATGGATTTTATTTATTTCAATCAGAAATAAATAATTTAGGATCTTAGTAAATACAAGTCCTGTCATGGCATTTGTCTATATAAAAAGAAGGTAACTTAATTTGTGAAAAAATGTACAAAGTAAATAGTTTTAATAATTTGGCTTGCCTATTTCAATATCTAATTACATAACTAAAAGTATACTATTTAAAAATGTTAATATTTCCTGCAATGTATTATCTCCAAGCAGCATAAAAATTTTAAAGATGTGTGTAACTCTATCACACTATACAGAAATAAGAAAAAAAAAGCTTACTTTACAACATCAGCACCATATGTGCTTTGCCTTGTAAAGTGTCTTAAAAAAGTGTGAAAAGTGTGCTGGGACTGTTGACTTCACATACAAAAGCATTCTTACACACTTTTTCCTATTGTAACATTCTCTAACACACAACAGCTGTTTTTTAATCTACTGTAAAATATGTATCATTATTATTTTTAATTAATTTGAATAGGTATTAATATGTATGTAGAATGTACAGGGAGTGCAGAATTATTAGGCAAGTTGTATTTTTGAGGATTAATTTTATTATTGAACAACAACCATGTTCTCAATGAACCCAAAAAACTCATTAATATCAAAGTTGAATAGTTTTGGAAGTATTTTTTAGTTTGTTTTTAGTTATAGCTATTTTAGGGGGATATCTGTGTGTGCAGGTGACTATTACTATGCATAATTATTAGGCAACTTAACAAAAAACAAATATATACCCATTTCAATGATTTATTTTTACCAGTGAAACCAATATAACATCTCAACATTCACAAATATACATTTCTGACATTCAAAAACAAAACAAAAACAAATCAGTGACCAATATAGCCACCTTTCTTTGCAAGGACACTCAAAAGCCTGCCGTCCATGGATTCTGTCAGTGTTTTGATCTGTTCACCATCAACATTGCGTGCAGCAGCAACCACAGCCTCCCAGACACTGTTCAGAGAGGTGTACTGTTTTCCCTCCTTGTAAATCTCACATTTGATGATGGACCACAGGTTCTCAATGGGGTTCAGATCAGGTTAACAAGGAGGCCATGTCATTAGATTTTCTTCTTTTATACTCTTTCTTGCCAGCCACTCTGTGGAGTACTTGGACGCGTGTGATGGAGCATTGTCCTGCATGAAAATCATGTTTTTCTTGAAGGATGCAGACTTCTTCCTGTACCACTGCTTGAAGAAGGTGTCTTCCAGAAACTGGCAGTAGGACTGGGAGTTGAGCTTGACTCCATCCTCAACCCGAAAAGGCCCCACAAGCTCATCTTTGATGATACCAGCCCAAACCAGTACTCCACCTCCACCTTGCTGGCGTCTGAGTCGGACTGGAGCTCTCTGCCCTTTACCAATCCAGCCACGGGCCCATCCATCTGGCCCATCAAGACTCACTCTCATTTCATCAGTCCATAAAACCTTAGAAAAATCAGTCTTGAGATATTTCTTGGCCCAGTCTTGACGTTTCAGCTTGTGTGTCTTGTTCAGTGGTGGTCGTCTTTCAGCCTTTCTTACCTTGGCCTTGTCTCTGAGTATTGCACACCTTGTGCTTTTGGGCACTCCAGTGATGTTGCAGCTCTGAAATATGGCCAAACTGGTGGCAAGTGGCATCTTGGCAGCTGCACGCTTGACTTTTCTCAGTTCATGGGCAGTTATTTTGCGCCTTGGTTTTTCCACATGCTTCTTGCGACCCTGTTGACTATTTTGAATGAAATGCTTGATTGTTCGATGATCACGCTTCAGAAGCTTTGCAATTTTTAGAGTGCTGCATCCCTCTGCAAGATATCTCACTATTTTTGACTTTTCTGAGCCTGTCAAGTCCTTCTTTTGACCCATTTTGCCAAAGGAAAGGAAGTTGCCTAATAATTATGCACACCTGATATAGGGTGTTGATGTCGTTAGACCACACCCCTTCTCATTACAGAGATGCACATCACCTAATATGCTTAATTGGTAGTAGGCTTTCGAGCCTATACAGCTTGGAGTAGGACAACATGCATAAAGAGGATGATGTGGTCAAAATACTCATTTGCCTAATAATTCTGCACTCCCTGAATGTGAAGAATATATATATATAAAACAAAAGAATGCAGACGGCTTTCCAAAACATAACTTGATTTTATTCCAGGTTAAAAATCCATGTGTACACAATCATGGAAAATCGCAATAGTAGCATAAACTTGAAAGATACTGCTCCTGACATGTTTCGCCTCTCAAGGCGTAATCATAGCTTTAGTTAAAACACCTGCTAACCTGTTTAAGGCAGCTGGGGAAACCTTATAGGTTAAAACTTAATTGACAAGTAGTGCTAGGGATTCATATTTAACCCTTTATTACACTTCAGAAAAAAGCTTCAAATATATGCATAGTGTGGGACACAGTCCATGCATAGTAACAAGGGCCCTATACTTATTTATACATTTGCACTAATGTGCATATATAGGACTTGATGAAATACAGAATATAACGTGTAAGAATTTCTCACTTACGGCTAGATTTAGAGTTTTGTCGGTAAGGACCCGCGTAGCTAACGCCGGCTTTTTTCTGGCCGCACCATAAAAATAACTCTGGTATTGAGAGTCCACATAAAGGCTGCGTTAGGCTCCAAAAAAGGAGCGTAGAGCATATTTAACACAGCTTCAACTCTCGATACCAGAGTTGCTTACGGACGCGGCCAGCCTCAAAAACGTGCTCGTGCACAATTCCCCCATAGGAAACAATGGGGCTGTTTGAGCTGAAAAAAAACCTAACACCTGCAAAAAAGCCGCATTCAGCTCCTAACGCAGCCCCATTGTTTCCTATGGGGAAACACTTCCTACGTATGCACCTAACACTCTAACATGTACCCCGAGTCTAAACACCCCTAGCCTTACACTTATTAACCCCTAATCTGCCGCCCCCACTATCGCTGACCCCTGCATATTATTTTTAACCCCTAATCTGCCGCTCCGTAAACCGCCGCTACTTACATTATCCTTATGTACCCCTAATCTGCTGCCCCTAACACCGCCGACCCCTATATTATATTTATTAACCCCTAATCTGCCCCCCACAACGTCGCCTCCACCTGCCTACACTTATTAACCCCTAATCTGCCGACCGGACTGCTCCGCTATCATAATAAAGTTATTAACCCTTAATCCGCCTCACTAACCCTATAATAAATAGTATTAACCCCTAATCTGCCCTCCCTAACATCGCCGACACCTAACTTCAATTATTAACCCCTAATCTGCCGACTGGAGCTCACCGCTATTCTAATAAATGTATTAACCCCTAAAGCTAAGTCTAACCCTAACACTAACACCCCCCTAAGTTAAATATAATTTTAATCTAACGAAATTAATTAACTCTTATTAAATAAATTATTCCTATTTAAAGCTAAATACTTACCTGTAAAATAAATCCTAATATAGCTACAATATAAATTATAATTATATTATAGCTATTTTAGGATTAATATTTATTTTACAGGTAACTTTGTATTTATTTTAACCAGGTACAATAGCTATTAAATAGTTAAGAACTATTTAATAGCTAAAATAGTTAAAATAATTACAAAATTACCTGTAAAATAAATCCTAACCTTACAATTAAACCTAACACTACACTATCAATAAATAAATTAAATACAATACCTACAAATAACTACAATGAAATAAACTATCTAAAGTACAAAAAATAAAAAAGAACTAAGTTACAAAAAATAAAAAAATATTTACAAACATAAGAAAAATATTACAACAATTTTAAACTAATTACACCTACTCTAAGCCCCCTAATAAAATAACAAAGCCCCCCAAAATAAAAAAATGCCCTACCCTATTCTAGATTACTAAAGTTCAAAGCTCTTTTACCTTACCAGCCCTGAACAGGGCCCTTTGCGGGGCATGCCCCAAGAAGTTCAGCTCTTTTGCCTGTAAAAAAAAAATACAATACCCCCCCCCCAACATTACAACCCACCACCCACATACCCCTAATCTAACCCAAACCCCCCTTAAATAAACCTAACACTAAGCCCCTGAAGATCTCCCTACCTTGAGTCGTCTTCACCCAGCCGAGCCAAATTCTTCATCCAAGCGGAGCAAGAAGAGGTCCTCCATCCGGTAGAAGTCTTCATCCAAGCAGGGTAGAAGAGGTCTTCCATCCGATTGAAGTCTTCATCCAAGCGGGATCTTCTATCGTCATCCATCCGGAGTGGAGCGGCAGGATCCTGAAGACCTCCGAAGCGGAACATCCATCCTGGCCGACGACGAATGACGGTTCCTTTAAATGACGTCATCCAAGATGGCGTCCCTTGAATTCCGATTGGCTGATAGGATTCTATCAGCCAATCGGAATTAAGGTAGGAATATTCTGATTGGCTGATGGAATCAGCCAATCAGAATCAAGTTCAATCCGATTGGCTGATCCAATCAGCACATCAGATTGAGCTTGCATTCTATTGGCTGATCGGAACAGCCAATAGAATGCGAGCTCAATCTGATTGGGTTATTGGATCAGCCAATCGGATTGAACTTGATTCTGATTGGCTGATTCCATCAGCCAATCAGAATATTCCTACCTTAATTCCGATTGGCTGATAGAATCCTATCAGCCAATCGGAATTCAAGGGACGCCATCTTGGATGACGTCATTTAAAGGAATCGTCATTCGTCGTTCAGTCGTCGGCCAGGATGGATGTTCCGCGTCGGAGGTCTTCAGGATCCTGCCGCTCCGCTCCGGATGGATGACGATAGAAGATCCCGCTTGGATGAAGACTTCAATCGGATGGAAGACCTCTTCTGCCCCGCTTGGATGAAGACTTCTACCGGATGGAGGACCTCTTCTTGCTCCGCTTGGATGAAGAATTTGGCTCGGCTGGGTGAAGACGACTCCAGGTAGGGAGATCTTCAGGGGCTTAGTGTTAGGTTTATTTAAGGGGGGTTTGGGTTAGATTAGGGGTATGTGGGTGGTGGGTTGTAATGTTGGGGGGGTATTGTATGGTTTTTTTTACAGGCAAAAGAGCTGAACTTCTTTGGGCATGCCCCGCAAAGGGCCCTGTTCAGGGCTGGTAAGGTAAAAGAGCTTTGAACTTTAGTAATCTAGAATAGGGTAGGGCATTTTTTTTATTTTGGGGGGCTTTGTTATTTTATTAGGGGGCTTAGAGTAGGTGTAATTAGTTTAAAATTGTTGTAATATTTTTCTTATGTTTGTAAATATTTTTTTATTTTTTGTAACTTAGTTCTTTTTTATTTTTTGTACTTTAGTTAGTTTATTTCATTGTAGTTATTTGTAGGTATTGTATTTAATTAATTTATTGATAGTGTAGTGTTAGGTTTAATTGTAGGTAATTGTAGGTATTTTATTTAATTAATTAATTGATAGTGTAGAGTTAGGTTTAATTGTAGCTTAGGTTAGGATTTATTTTACAGGTAAATTTGTAATTATTTTAACTATTTTAGCTATTAAATAGTTCTTAACTATTTAATAGCTATTGTACCTGGTTAAAATAAATACAAAGTTACCTGTAAAATAAATATTAATCCTAAAATAGCTATAATATAATTATAATTTATATTGTAGCTATATTAGGATTTATTTTACAGGTAAGTATTTAGCTTTAAATAGGAATAATTTATTTAATAAGAGTTAATTAATTTCGTTAGATTAAAATTATATTTAATTTAGGGGGTGCTAGTGTTAGGGTTAGACTTAGCTTTAGGGGTTAATACATTTATTAGAATAGCGGTGAGCTCCAGTCGGCAGATTAGGGGTTAATGTTTGAAGTTAGGTGTCGGCGATGTTAGGGAGGGCAGATTAGGGGTTAATACTATTTATTATAGGGTTAGTGAGGCGGATTAGGGGTTAATAACTTTATAATAATAGCGGTGCGGTCCGCTCGGCAGATTAGGGGTTAATAAGTGTAGGCAGGTGGAGGCGACGTTGAGGGGGGCAGATTAGGGGTTAATAAATATAATATAGGGGTCAGCGGTGTTAGGGGCAGCAGATTAGGGGTACATAAGTATAACGTAGGTGGCAGCGCTTTGCGGTCGGCAGATTAGGGGTTAATTATTGTAGGTAGCTGGCTGCGACGTTGTGGGGGGCAGGTTAGTGGTTAATAAATATAATATAGGGGTCGGCGGTGTTAGGGGCAGCAGATTAGGGGTACATAAGTATAACGTAGGTGGTGGTCGGCAGATTAGGGGTTAAAAAAATTTAATCGAGTGGCGGCGATGTGGGGGGACCTCGGTTTAGGGGTACATAGGTAGTTTATGGGTGTTAGTGTACTTTAGAGTACAGTAGTTAAGAGCTTTATGAACCGGCGTTAGCCCAGAAAGCTCTTAACTACTGACTTTTTTCTGCGGCTGGAGTTTTGTCGTTAGAATTCTAACGCTCACTTCAGACACGACTCTAAATACCGGAGTTAGAAAAATCCCATTGAAAAGATAGGATACGCAATTTACGTAAGGGGATCTGCGGTATGGAAAAGTCGCGGCTGAAAAGTGAGCGTTAGACCCTTTTTTTAATGACTCCAAATACCGGAGGTAGCCTAAAACCAGTGTTAGGAGCCTCTAACGCTGGTTTTCACGGCTACTGCCCAACTCTAAATCTAGGCCTAAAATTGCATGGAGAGCACTGACTGCATATTACTTATACCTTATAGTAAATGATGAAACAAATAAGTAAATACATAGATAAATACATTAACAACTCCAATATGTTAATACGCAAATGCTATATATATAGAGAGATATGAAAAGACCACTTTCCATAAACACGTATGTATATATATTAGGCTGACCATATTGCCACTTTAAAAAGGGACACATATGAAAAATACATATGTCAGGGCGGTTTTCTGGGCTGTTTAAAGAAATGATTTGTATAAGAACCCTGACATATGTATTTTTCATATGTGTTCCTTCTTAAAGCGGCAATATGGTCAGCCTAATATATATACATACTGTGGTTCCATGTAGGAACCATATTATGAAAGAAAGCCATCAAATTGAGTGATCATACATGGAGATTATTAGGAGTCACAGAGGACACAGGTGTAGTGGATGTATATGTAGAGAGGATGTATAAAAGTTTACAAATATGTATATGTACAAACCAACATACCAGCTGCGAAAGAGGGAGATGAGTAGACCATATGGAATATTACTTCCAAAAATGTATTAAATCAAATTCAGAATTCAGGCCTGAGGGAACTCGGGTCCGAAGTTCAAAGATCCAACACATCTCCCTCTTTCGCAATAATTGGTCACGATCACCTCCTCTAGGGGGACAATTAACCTTTTCTATAGCTTGCCATCTCAAGCCACTAATATCCTTATTATGATGGCGTAGAAAATGTCTGACCAGTGGTGTTCTTGCTTCTCCTGCTTGAATCGTGGACAAATGATTCTGAATGCGGACCTTAATTTAATTTGTACTTAATACTACATATTGTAGGTGACAAAGTGTACAGGTTAGTAAGTAAACAACGTAGGTTGAAGTACACTTCAAACAACTGTTTAGTGGAAAGATATCTCCAGTGACTTCTGATTTAAAAATATTTGACACCATAATATACTCACAAACCCGACACTTTTGTCTACACTTAAACAAGCCCTTATGAACCAGCCAAGAACTAGTGTTTTTTTTTAGTTCTTGCAGCGATGAAGGTGATAGTACATTTGCAAGGGTTTTAGCTCTCCTATATGAGCAGCGCAATCCATCACTGACACATCCCTCCAATTTGTCATCAGCAGAGAGAAAATTAAAATGTTTTTTAACAATTTTACATATTTCGGTGTACTGAGAGCTGAAATCAATCACAAAAGTTACACCTTGGAAGTGTGTGTCAGAGTTGGAGCGCACTTTTTAATGTTCCTGAACCAGAGTGGTTCTGTCAATTCTTTGAACTTGTTGCTCTGCTTTTAGAACAATTTGACTCGAGTAACCTCTTTTTTTCAATCTGTTACTGAGTTCTAGAGATTGTTCATGGCAGGTTTGGTCAAGAGTACAATTCCGTTTGACCCTGACAAATTGTCCATTTGCAACTGCAAATGGAACGTGTCAAGGGTGGGAACTGTTGGTGTGCAGCAGTGCATTGCCAGCTGTAGGTTTTCTATAGACCTTACTGATAATCTTTCCTTGTTCATTTCCTTCTAAGGAGATGTCCAAAAAACCAATGGTATATTTTTGTAACACAGAGGTAAATTTAATACCGATATCATTATTATTTAAATAATCAATAAATTCTGAGAATTCCGAGTCTCCGCCCAACCAGATGAGTTGAAGGTCATTAATATAACGTCCATAATACTGGACCATATGCCTTTGGGCTTTACTATCTCCATTGATGTGGGACAGCTCCCACCAACCCATAAAAAGGTTGTCATAGGAGGGGGCATACTTAGCTCCCATTGCCGTCCCACATTTCTGGAGATAAAACTCCCCCTCAAACTTGAAATAGTTATGGGTAAGCAGAAACCCAAGTACCCTCAGAATATATTTTTGGAAATCTTCACTAAGATCTGAATAATGTTTCAGAAAATAAGCCACTGCTTCCAAACCCTCTTTATGGGGAATGGAAGAGTATAACGCAGCCACGTCAATAGTGGTCCATCGGTATGAACCAAAATTCCATTTTACACATTCAAGTATATAAATTACATGTTTAGTATCACTAAGATAGCTGTGTATTGACAGAACAAATGGTTGTAAAATACTGTCTATCCATTGTGACACGTGTTCAATCAGGGAACCTATCCCAACTATGGGATGTCCCCTCACCTCACCAAGGCCTAGATTTGGAGTTTGGCGTTAGCCGTGAAAACCAGCGTTAGAGGCTCCTAACGCTGGTTTTAGGCTAACTCCGGTATTTGGAGTCACTCAAAATAGGGTCTAACGCTCACTTTTCAGCCGCGACTTTTCCATACCGCAGATCCCCTTACGTAAATTGCGTATCCTATCTTTTCAATGGGATCTTTCTAACTCCGGTATTTAGAGTTGTGTCTGAAGTGAGCGTTAGACATCTAACGACAAAACTCCAGCCGCAGGAAAAAAGTCAGTAGTTAAGAGCTTTCTGGGCTAACGCCGGTTTATAAAGCTCTTAACTACTGTGCTCTAAAGTACACTAACACCCATAAACTACCTATGTACCCAAAAACCGAGGTCCCCCCACATCGCTGCAACTCGATTAAATTTTTTAACCCCTAATCTGCCGACCACCACCTACGTTATACTTATGTACCCCTAATCTGCTGCCCCTAACACCGCCGACCCCTGTATTATATTAACCCCTAACCTGCCCCCCACAACGTCGCCTCCACCTACCTACACTTATTAACCCCTAATCTGCTGACCGCAAAGCGCCGCCACCTATGTTATCCTTATGTACCCCTAATCTGCTGCCCCTAACACCGCCGACCCCTATATTATATTTATTAACCCCTAATCTGCCCCCCACAACGTTGCCTCCACCTGCCTACACTTATTAACCCCTAATTGGCTGATCGGAACAGCCAATAGAATGCGAGCTCAATCTGATTGGCTGATTGGATCAGCCAATCGGATTGAACTTGATTCTGATTGGCTGATTCCATCAGCCAATCAGAATATCCCTACCTTAATTCCGATTGGCTGATAGAATCCTATCAGCCAATCGGAATTCGAGGGACGCCATCTTGGATGATGTCCCTTAAAGGAACCGTCATTCGGCTAGTAGGCGTCGGGAGAAGAGGATGTTCCGCGTCGGATGGAAGATGATGGCTCCCGAAGAAAGAAGATTGAAGATGCCGTTGATAGAAGACTTCATCCGGATCATGGACCTCTTCAGCTCCCGCTTGGATGAAGACTTCATCCGGATCTTGGACCTCTTCAGCTCCCGCTTGGATGAAGACTTCAGCCGGATCATGGACCTCTTCAGCCCCCCGCTTGGGCTTGGATCAGGACATCGGAGGAACTCTTCAGGACGGATCGGTGAACCTGATATGGTGAAGATAAGGTAGGAAGATCTTCAGGGGCTTAGTGTTAGGTTTATTTAAGGGGGGTTTGGGTTAGATTAGGGGTATGTGGGTGGTGGGTTGTAATGTTGGGGGGGGTATTGTATGTTTTTTTTTACAGGCAAAAGAGCTGAATTCTTTGGGGCATGCCCCGCAAAGGGCCCTGTTCAGGGCTGGTAAGGTAAAAGAGCTTTGAACTTTAGTAATTTAGAATAGGGTAGGGCATTTTTTTATTTTGGGGGGCTTTGTTATTTTATTAGGGGGCTTAGAGTAGGTGTAATTAGTTTAAAATTGTTGTAATATTTTTCTTATGTTTGTAGATATTATTTTATTTTTTGTAACTTAGTTCTTTTTTATTTTTTGTACTTTATCTAGTTTATTTAATAGTATTTATTTGTAGGAATTGTATTTAATTAATTTATTGATAGTGTAGTGTTAGGTTAATTGTAGGTAATTGTAGGTAGTTTATTTAATTAATTTATTGATAGTGTAGTGTTAGGTTTAATTGTAACTTAGGTTAGGATTTATTTTACAGGTAATTTTGTAATTATTTTAACTATTTTAGCTATTAAATAGTTCTTAACTATTTAATAGCTATTGTACCTGGTTAAAATAAATACAAAGTTACCTGTAAAATAAATATAAATCCTAAAATAGCTATAATATAATTATAATTTATATTGTAGCTATATTAGGATTTATATTACAGGTAAGTATTTAGCTTTAAATAGGAATAATTTATTTAATAAGAGTTAATTAATTTCGTTAGATGTAAATTATATTTAATTTAGGGGGGGTGTTAGTGTTAGGGTTAGACTTAGCTTTAGGGGTTAATACATTTATTAGAATAGCGGTGAGCTCCAGTCGGCAGATTAGGGGTTAATAATTGAAGTTAGGTGTCGGCGATGTTAGGGAGGGCAGATTAGGGGTTAATATTATTAATTATAGGGTTAGTGAGGCGGATTAGGGGTTAATAACTTTATTATAGTAGCGGTGCGGTCCGGTCAGCAGATTAGGGGTTAATAAGTGTAGGCAGGTGGAGGCAACGTTGTGGGGGGCAGATTAGGGGTTAATAAATATAATATAGGGGTCGGCGATGTTAGGGCAGCAGATTAGGGGTACATAGGGATAATGTAAGTAGCGGCGGTTTACGGAGCGGCAGATTAGGGGTTAATAATAATATGCAGGGGTCAGCGATAGCGGGGGCGGCAGATTAGGGGTTAATAAGTGTAAGGTTAGGGGTGTTTAGACTCGGGGTACATGTTAGGGTGTTAGGTGCAGACGTAGGAAGTGTTTCCGCATAGCAAACAGTGGGGCTGCGTTAGGAGCTGAACGCGGCTTTTTTGCTGGTATTAGGTTTTTTTTCAGCTCAAACAGCCCCATTGTTTCCTATGGGGGAATCGTGCACAAGCACGTTTTTAAGGCTGGCCACTTGCGTAAGCAACTCTGGTATCGAGAGTTGAAGCTGCGTTAAAAATGCTCTACGCTCCTTTTTTGGAGCCTAACGCAGCCTTTATGTGGACTCTCAATACCAGAGTTATTTTTATGGTGCGGCCAGAAAAAAGCCGGCGTTAGCTACGCGGGTCTTTACCGACAAAACTCCAAATCTAGGCCTAAGAGACTTATGTATCTTAGAAAGATAGTAAAAGATAGATACTATAGGATTGTCAACACATAGAAACTCAAAGGTTTTGAGATCAAAGTGCCCACCTTCCAAACCATCGTCCAGGATACCCAAAAGTTCACATTTGTAAGTGTTGGTGGGATCTACAAGTAAAAGGGCATAGTTATCAATATTCTTTAATTGGCGATGGGCTTCTTGAACACAGTCTGCTCTATTGAGAACCACAATAGAGCCGCCTTTATCTGCTGAACGGACAACTATATTCTCCCTACTCCTACGTTCATCTAGAACCAATTTTTCCTGTCTGGTTAGGTTTGATTTAACCTGGTTTTCAGTAGTTTTTAAAGCTGATAAGTCACATTCAACCCTCTTAAAGAAGGTTTCCAGTACTTGTCCTCTAATATGAATGGGATAGAAATCTGAGGGGTTTTTGAATCCTCCCAAAGAATTAATAGTATTTGACTTTGTGTTTTGAGTACCTTCTCTCAATAAATATGAGAGTATCACAAACTTCACTAAATGTTTGTTTGTGTTTAATGATACCTGATGAGGAAAATATTGCCATTTTTGGAGATTCAATATTGGTCACTGTCAAATCTGGTTCTCCTTGATAGTGTTTTTTTAAAGTGATGTTCCTTATCAATTTATTAACATCCAAAAGTGTTTTAAAAATATCAAAATTACTTGTAGGGGTGAAATTTAAACCATAGCTGAGTACAGATAATTGGGCAGGTGTAAGTATATATCTTGATAAATTCACAACATTATCAGTTACTTGTATTTTTGTTGCCCCCTGTTCCCTCTGTTGCATCTCAGCTGATACCAATTCTGACCCTGTTGTACCCCTAGTCCTATACCTGTATTCTGTGGAGGAAGACAAAAAACTTGAGCCAGATTAAATTTATCCTCGTTAGAGACATTGGGACCCTGTGCATGTACACCCACTGTGCCATTTACATAAATGTATTTTGAGTTAGAAGTGGTAGAACCAAATTGTGAATCTTTGGGTCTAACCACTTGTACTTGAGTTGTGTTCTGAAAATTACTGACTTGTGGTTGAGTATATGTGGTGGGGATTTTAAGGATGCTCTTTTGGGGCTCATCTCCTCCTGAAGCCCCAGTATCTTCTCCTGACTCAAACTCACTGTCTGAATAGGTGACATTTTTTCTGATTAGAATTATGTTATGATTAGAATTATGTTGACCCTTATTTTTGTTTTGATTATTTTGTCTATTCCTAGATTTACTCCTGTTGTGATTATGTCTAGAATTACCTCTATCAGAGCGTTTCCAGATATACACACTATTATTTGCATAATCAGATTGATCTCAGACAAATTTTGTGTGTTTGGTCTCTAATACAGTATGTTTTGCTTCTGCCACACCACTTTTAAGTATAACATCAAATCTAGAAAAAATAATATCAGTCAACCTGTTATTCATCTCAGTCTGTAAGAGATGTGTATATATATATATATATATATATATATATAGAGAGAGAGAGAGAGAGAGAGAGAGAGAGAGAGCAGTCCTTAAAGGGGCAGTATAATATAAAATTGTTTTCCCTTAATGTGTTTCCAATTACTTTTTTAGCAGCTGCAGAGTATAAAATGTATGAGATTTGCTATTTTTAAGGCTAATTTGTGTATATTAATTAGCTGATTTTGTGTTTTGAAGCCACAACCTAATAAAATGGGTTGAGTTTGTAGGTATAATCAGATCTTATTACTTTATCACATTGTGTACATATACCTGCTTCTTTATCTTATATCTGTCCATACACCAATCACCAATACTGGGAGAGAACAATGGAAAATGAATATTTTATTACCTTATCTGTTCTATAACCCACTGGGATTGTAATTTATTTTACTGGCTGTGTTAACACAGCTTGGCCTTGAGGCCAAAAACTTTCAGGATGGGTGAGGATACCACAGGCTAAATAAACTATTTCAAATGCCAATATAAGGCTAATGGAAATACTGGTAAACAATTTAATACATCAATAAGAAAACAGCCAACCAGTTCAAGGAAGTAAGTGATGCATTTAATTTGTGCTTGTAAAATATCAAGAAAGTATAAAATACATGGAATGACCCCAAAGTTTTTCAACAAGGTTCCTCTTACGTGTTTCATGCGTAAGAATACACTTCGTCAGAGAGGTGTGGGGGTATAGACAGATGAGCAATTTATAATACAATCAATTAATTAATTTAAACCATTTATGTCAAACAGAAGTGATGTAAACCTTACTCGTGTACCAAACAACCACATTTAAAGAAACTAAAACAATATAAACATTCTGTGCAGTGAAATAATAAAATATTATAAACGACTGAAACAAGTCATTATGATCAATACATTGTTCAAAAGAATTAATAATGAATAAACTATCAAATAATATACTATACATTAAAGTAAAAATTAGTATACAAAAATGATATAGAACAAAATGTATATAATAAAATAACAGATTTTCATAAAGAAAATATATAAAATATTGGATGTGTTTTTCTCATGTTCTTTGCCCCACATTGAATATGTAATTGATATAGAGTTATTAACAAATATATCAAAATAAATCATTACATTAATCAATTGCAGAACAAAGTACCAAAAAAAATGTATTTTAAATTTAATGAAAATCTAACTAATACTACAAAAAATGTTTTTGTAAAATAAAATAAGTAAAACATATGATACAATAGAATATCAATACATTTTATATTGTGCTCTAAGAACCATCAGAACTTAACGGCATGTAGAACGACATTAGGAAATACTATCATTTATAAATATATAGTTTATAATCCCAATATCAAAGTTTGCACCTTTTCATTATTCATAATGATCCATACATCACAAGCTCTTTTTAACATGTTTCACGAATTTGAACAACCAAATTAATGTTCTTTTCTACTGTAGAAACAAAAGAACGAACTATCACATATTGGGAAATTAATCTCTACGTTTAAAGAAGCTCACATATATATATATATATATATATATATATACATATATATATATATATGGTGAATCAGAGCGTAGGTTGCATCTGAAATGGAGACATTGGGTATGAAGAGGTTGTGAAAGTAGTGTATCTAGTAAGTATCACATATAACATGTTTCACGAATTTGAACAACCAAATTAATGTTCTTTTCTACTGTAGAAACAAAAGGACGAACTATCACATATTGGGAAATCAATCTCTACTTTTAAAGAAGCTCACACATATATATATATGGTGAATCAGAGCGTAGGTTGCATCTGAAATGGAGACATTGTGTATGAAGAGGTTGTTAAAGTAGTGTATCTAGTAAGTATCACATATAAACACTAGGGCCTCTATTTATCAAAGTCTGGCGGACCTGATACGACAGTGCGAATCAGGTCCGCCAGACCTCGCTGAATACGGAGAGCAATACTCTCTCCGTATTCAGCAATGCACCAGCAGCTCAGAGCAGGCGGACAGGTTATGGAGCAGCGGTCTCGCCGGCTCGCCAGAAACACAGGGCCTCAAGCTCTATCTGGAGCTTGATAGATATGCCCCAATCTCTCCAATATACGTGTCCAAATCACAGGGCTCTGAAATTTGTAATTGTATCCATAACAGGAAACCTTAATATATTCCCCTGACATGATATAAAATTGTTGAAACGTGGATTGAAATGATACTTTTAATTTTTGTATTTATTGATTTGTTTTATATCAAAGTCACTCTGTATATAAATCTATGTCCCATAAATAATTTAATCCTTTGGGTTTACATGTATCTAGGCTTCTTTTCTATTCAGGCCTTTTAATCTGTCTTCTCCCTTCAAATTTTTTTTGAACTTGCTTAATTATTTTAACAGAAAAATGTGTCAAAGGATTTTCATGTGTTAAGAAATGTTTTGCAATTGGTGTTTTGGGGGGATTTTTATCCATTGATAATAGATGTTCCCTAATCCGGTCTTTTGCCATACGTGTAGACCTGCCTATATACTGCATCCAACATAGTTTGCAGGTATTGAGATACACCACAAAAGTGGAATTACAATTTAGATGTTAATTATTATTAAATGTTTTTTGGTTAGCTGTTGAAGTAAATGTATTTGTAACTTCAATATACATGCATGTTTTACATGGTTTATTATTACATTTAAAGCTACCACATTTGGGGGTTAGCCAATTAGTAACCCGCTTATTTGGTTTGGAAAAATCTTTAGTAAATCTTTTCTGTAACGTTGTACTCCTTTTGGGGAAAAAAAATTAACTTGTTTTTCAACATTTTATGTAATTTCTTATCACCCCATAAAATGCCTAAATTCTGTTTTAAGATTCTGCAAATATTGTTATATTCATTACTGTAAGCAGTGGAAAAAAACACTTGATCTGTTTTATGTTCTTTTTGGACATTTTCAGTTACATTCAAAAACATGTCTTGATTAATTTAATTTTTTATTCTAGTTAGATGTCTTTTGTTATATCTCCTTTCTAGTAAACATTTTTCTAGATCATTAGCATCTTTTAAATATAGGGTTTCTGTGCTACAATTACTTTTGGTCCTAATAAATTGACCTTTGCTTTTTTGACATGACTCGGGTGACAAGAGTCCGCTCTTAAAATGTTGTTCCCTGATGTGGGTTTTCTGTATAATTCTGTTGATATGGTTCCTGTCTCTGTATTGCCAATTAGAATTAGATCTAAAAATGATATGTCCTTGTGTGAGTATTCAAACGTAAAATGTAGGTTAACCTTATTGTTGTTTAAATAGTCAATAAATGTATTTAATTGGTTGTCATTTCCCTGCCATATAATCACAATATCATCTATAAACCTCCCATAATGTACAATTTCCTGTCTGTAAGGGTTCATATCACAAAAAAACCTTGTACATTCAAACCATATCATAAAGATATTGGCATATGAGGGCAAATTTTGCCCCCATTGCCGTATCTCTTTTTTGTAAATAATAAATACCCTCAAACAGGAAAATATTATGGGTTAACAGATATTCTGTAACTTTGATTAGAAGTTGTATGAAACCCATATCATAGTTTGTATACTTTACCAATATTAGAAACAAAGCCTTTAATCCATCTTTATGGGGTATACTAGAATACAAAGAGGATACATCAATAGTAACCCACACATAATTTGTTTTCCATTCTGCTTGGTGATTTTTTGTTTGAAATCATATGAGTCTCTGATGTAACCTGGGCTTTGGGTCACTAAAGGTTGTAGATAAAAGTCTAACCATTGTCCTAAATTTTCACTTAAGGTTCCTATAGTAGAAACAATGGGTCGACCTGGAGGATTTCATAAATCCTTATTTATTTTAGGACTAATTCTAAACACTGATGTCTTTGGTTGATCTACTCTTACAAATTCAAGTGTGGCCTGATCAATCAACTCTTTATAGACAGCTTCATTTAGTAAGATGTCTAGTTCTATTTTAAATGTATTAGTAGGATTAAAAGTAAGTCTTGAATATTGTGATTCATCATTTAATTGCCTATTGATTTCCTGTACATAGTTTGATTTATCTAATATTACAATTTTTCCTCCTTTATCTGCCTCAGTAATCACTATATCATTCATTTTTTCAAGTTGTGTTAAGGCTGTCCTTTCTTGTATAGTTAAATTATTCTTATAATGTCTAATTTCCTTGGTCTCAACTTGTCTAGCTAGTTCTATTAGATCAGCTGTTACATTTCTTTGAAATATTTCTAAATAATCACCACTATTTTGTATCGGATAAAAGTCTGATGTCAAATACACTCCAGCAGGTAAAGTGTATCATTGGGAAGAAATTAAAGTAGGAATTTATTGAGTAAACTGACCCTTTAAGAGTGCACTTACTCAGACATTAAATACATCCACCGGGCTGCAAATATATGCAGAGAATGTAGATATCAAAACAGGGGATAGACACATCACTCACCGTGTTTTTGCAAGTAAAACATCACCTTTATTAGGGTACTTTAAAACATCCTTTTATCCAAATGTTTCGGTGTCCCACATGACACCTTTGTCAATGGCATTTGTCCCACCGCTGCCTGATACATGCCACTGACAAAGGTGTCATGTGGGACACCAAAACATTTGGATAAAAGGATGGTTTAAAGTACCCTAATACTTGTAAAAGGGCTGTGTCTATCCCCTGTTTTGATATATATATATATATATATATATATACAGGGAGTGCAGAATTATTAGGCAAATGAGTATTTTGACCACATCATCCTCTTTATGCATGTTGTCTCACTCCAAGCTGTATAGGCTCGAAAGCCTACTACCAATTAAGCATATTAGGTGATGTGCATCTCTGTAATGAGAAGGGGTGTGGTCTAATGACATCAACACCCTATATCAGGTGTGCATAATTATTAGGCAACTTCCTTTCCTTTGGCAAAATGGGTCAAAAGAAGGACTTGACAGGCTCAGAAAAGTAAAAAATAGTGAGATATCTTGCAGAGGGATGCAGCACTCTTAAAATTGCAAAGCTTCTGAAGCGTGATCATCGAACAATCAAGCGTTTCATTCAAAATAGTCAACAGGGTCGCAAGAAGCGTGTGGAAAAACCAAGGCGCAAAATAACTGCCCATGAACTGAGAAAAGTCAAGCGTGCAGCTGCCAAGATGCCACTTGCCACCAGTTTGGCCATATTTCAGAGCTGCAACATCACTGGAGTGCCCAAAAGCACAAGGTGTGCAATACTCAGAGACATGGCCAAGGTAAGAAAGGCTGAAAGACGACCACCACTGAACAAGAGACACAAGCTGAAACGTCAAGACTGGGCCAAGAAATATCTCAAGACTGATTTTTCTAAAGTTTTATGGACTGATGAAATGAGAGTGAGTCTTGATGGGTCAGATGGATGGGCCCGTGGCTGGATTGGTAAAGGGCAGAGAGCTCCAGTCCGACTCAGACGCCAGCAAGGTGGAGGTGGAGTACTGGTTTGGGCTGGTATCATCAAAGATGAGCTTGTGGGGCCTTTTCGGGTTGAGGATGGAGTCAAGCTCAACTCCCAGTCCTACTGCCAGTTTCTGGAAGACACCTTCTTCAAGCAGTGGTACAGGAAGAAGTCTGCATCCTTCAAGAAAAACATGATTTTCATGCAGGACAATGCTCCATCACATGCGTCCAAGTACTCCACAGCGTGGCTGGCAAGAAAGGGTATAAAAGAAGAAAATCTAATGACATGGCCTCCTTGTTCACCTGATCTGAACCCCATTGAGAACCTGTGGTCCATCATCAAATGTGAGATTTTCAAGGAGGGAAAACAGTACACCTCTCTGAACAGTGTCTGGAAGGCTGTGGTTGCTGCTGCACGCAATGTTGATGGTGAACAGATCAAAACACTGACAGAATCCATGGATGGCAGGCTTTTGAGTGTCCTTGCAAAGAAAGGTGGCTATATTGGTCACTGATTTGTTTTTGTTTTGTTTTTGAATGTCAGAAATGTATATTTGTGAATGTTGAGATGTTATATTGGTTTCACTGGTAAAAATAAATAATTGAAATGGGTATATATTTGTTTTTTGTTAAGTTGCCTAATAATTATGCACAGTAATAGTCTCCTGAACACACAGATTTCCCCCTAAAATAACTATAACTAAAAACAAACTAAAAACTACTTCCAAAACTATTCAGCTTTGATATTAATTAGTTTTTTGGGTTCATTGAGAACATGGTTGTTGTTCAATAATAAAATTAATCCTCAAAAATACAACTTGCCTAATAATTCTGCACTCCCTGTATATATCTTGAAATGAATAGGCACTCTCAGGACTTTTATTTAATAATGTTTCTTCAACTTTTTATTTTCTTATCAGGTTAGGTCAACGCTTCGTTCCATACAAGGACCTTCTCAAAACCAATTGTTATCTTGTAAAGACATCCTTTCTCTACTCAAGTATAGGATCCTTGACAAAGCCAAGCTGATATTGGTGAAACGTACGTTGGAGTAAACAGTGACGTCACCAAAAAAGATGGAGACTTACCTTCTGAACCTAACAACCGCAACTTAGAGACAATGTTTCATTGTAATGGTCCGTGGCAGTGTGGGTTCTTGCTATGGTTTAATCTCTTTATAAAAGCCTGGTGATATCACTTTTTATCAATAAAATGTTTTTTTATATTATCCATTTTGAGTTCACTGCTATGTCATTTGGAGTCTCAAAGAGCCTTTAAATCTAGAGTTTGATGTTAAGCTCTAGAGTATGTGAGTACATTAACCCTTTATTACTTATGCTATAGTGTATTGCAGGACTTCACTATTTGCAGCTTTTCTCTTTTTTCAAAGGTACCATTTGGATCTGCAAGCAATAATTTTGGGACTTTTTATCTCTCATAGTATATCCTTTTGTACACCATCACAAAAAAAGTTTTTGTTACTTTTATGTTGTTTGTGATTTAGACAAGTTTATATATTGTTTTTTTATTATATATAAATATATACTGTACATATATATATATATATATATATATATATATATATATATATATGTATATATATTCATTGGGGTTATTTTTTTGCTATTATCTAGAATATGATTATAACTGTTATTTTTATTTAATCTGAATAAGTATTAATATTTATAAAGAATGTATGCAATATTTTTTAATAAATATAATAATATATATGCAGAAAATGAGAACATACATATATATATATATATATATATACTGTGTATATATACAGTATCTATAGTTATATTTTTATATATATATATATATATATATATATATATGACCCATGTTCATAATACAAATACATATAGAAAGAGAAGCGCTCTACCAGGAATGAACAACAGCTCAGTAACTTTTTCTATGCCGAGTTAACTCCTAGGAGCAGGCTCTTTTAGCTCAATTGTGATTTTAACAGAGGAGAACTTTCCTGAAGTATATCAGTCTGATTTCGCCTAGTAAGATCAGTCCAGCCCTGAAATATCAGTCAATCCTCCTCTGAACAAGGAACATTACAACCCCAGATGATCGTTTTGGCCTTCTCTGGGCCTCGTCAGTGAGGTGCAGCCATATTACTCTATGCACATTGGACAAGGAGTCCATGTCTGGTTTCCCCATCACCCTTAGGGAGACTATCCCCAGGGTCATAATAGAACTGCATACAGTAAGAGAAGCACTCTACCAGGAAGAACAACAGCTCAGCAGCCTCTTTAGCCCAATTGTGATTTTCACAGAGAAGAACTTTCCTGAAGTATATCAATCTTTCCTGCCTAGTAAAAAATATATATATTTTATATACATACATAACTTACAGGGGTTGGACAAAATAATGTGAACACCATTACTATAGGGGTTATTATTATTTATGTAGACTACAGTGAAACAAACATTTATCTTCTGTTTCTTTTTCTTTGTCTATATTCTCTAAATTATATGCCATTGTAGTATAAGTTGTTTTCAGCAGGAGTTAGTACAAATGGTTGATAAAATAGGTGGCTTGTCAGACCTCCAGAGAGGACAAATCATGAGAGTCTGTTTGACAGGAGTGACTGTAACCACAACAGCCAGATTATTTGGTATTTTGAGAGCAACAATCTCTATGGTTATTACTGTGAATACAAATCATGCTAAGACTTTCAACGGCAAAGAATAGTTGGTGAAAATGAAAACTTAATGATAGGGACCATTGAACACTAACAAGGATTGTGTCCAACCAACACAGAAATTCTGCAACCAAGAGAACTTCACAAAGTCTATATCCATGCCAGAGCTGCAACTGCTAAACCTTTAATAACAAACACCAATGCTAAAATGCCGGTATAACAATTAAAAAAAATGGACAACTGAAGACTATAAATGAGTGATATGGTCTAATGAATTATCATTTATATTATTCCCAGTAGTAGGTCAAGTTTATCCTAAACCTATCTCTGGCAACTCTTCAGGCAAGGTGTTGCCATCCACACTATGTTCCCTATGACATTGCAAAAGGGCAGTTTATAAGGTTGTGTACTAATTGCTCCCACAATGAATATGACCTGCAAGAGGCTGATCTGTTAACTGTCTGATGGATAAGGGGCACTCAAATCTTGATATCGAGAGAGCTGGCACAGAGGTTAAAAGTTTAGATAATTTGATCATATTAAATTGAGTTGTTGTTTAGTATAGTAACACAGTAACATGGATTTTGATGGCATGGATAAGAACCATAGGTCCAACAAGTCTGCCTAATAATATTTCCTAAAAGTATAAACTTATCTGGTTTATAGAATAGCCTTATGCTTATCTCAGGGATTCTTAAAGTCCCTCACAGTGTTTGTCATGATTACCTCTAGTTGAAGTTTATTCCATGAATCAATCACCCTTTCTGTAAAGAAATGCTTCCACAAATTATTCCTGAATCTACTACCCTTCAGCTTGAAATCATAAACCCTTGTTCTTTTTTTCTTTTTTAAAAAAATATCACAGCCTCAGGTGTACTTAACTAGACAAGACTATAAAATTATCTTTTCAGAAACTTGCTTAAAACAATATACTTGGAATATATATATATATATATATATATATATATATATATATATATATATATATATACAGTATATATATATATATATATATATATATATATATATATATATATATATATATATAATTATTATTTGTATCATGCTGTCTATTATAATAGTAATATTTGGACAATCTGTTCATGAACAATTACCTCCATGTGTATATGCTCTAATGTAACTGAAATATCTCAAGGTAGTACGCATTTACTGCATCCTGATTTGCTATTCCGTTGGCAGATATGATTGCGGATACACCTTCAGGCAATTTTCTTTCCACAGCTGAAATTCACCTAAACAATGTAGAAGGTCAATCAATACACAAATAAAAGTCTAATGAAGCAACAATTGATTTTTTTTTTTTTTTCCCTTCATGGGAAACAGTGTTAGAAAAGTAATTTCCTTAGATAGAAATAATTGTGAATAAATTTCTTAAAAGATATCTGTACTTTATTTTGATTTGATAAAATTTATATGACAAAAGAAACAAGGAGAGATTATGAAAATAGATTCTGAAATTAATTTTGTAATTTATGCCGAAGATAAATTTAAAAATGGTTTAGATACATTTCTGTCAAGAAACAGAATTCAGGGATATGATTGCTGGCATTAAATCGGTCACCTTTTTAATGGGATTAATTTAAGCTCAACTGGAGCTTTTATTGTAAGTATATTAAGATTTGCATAGGTTGAACTCAATGGACTGGAATTAATTTTTTCAACCTCATCTACTATTTTGTAGCAACAACAACCAATGACCATTGTAATAAGTTTGATGTTACAACAAATAAGCAAATTAAATCTAACATTAGTATTGACTGTATATATTTCATGCAGTTTTATATACGTCAGATATTATTATTTATAATAACAGAACAGCTTAACCGAAAGGGATTAATAAACACAAAATATTGGTGCATTCTAAAAACTAAATTTATAATAAAGAAAACTAATACATAAAATATATACTAAAATATAAATGTAGTACAAGGGAGAGATAATAATTACATACAAATAAGGTAAGGATAGAAATAAAATGACACCAATTTACTCCTGCACCTCTTTATTCACAAATATTACATTTTCTAATCACACACACACCAACCCTCTTTTTCTTTAACTCTAAGGGGTATATTTATTAAAGTGTGAGCGGACATGATACAATGTAGCGTATCCTGTCCGATGCACATCGATAAATGCCAACAGCATATGCTGTCGGCATTTATCATTGCACAAGCAGATCACCAGAACTGCTTGTGCAATGCCGCCCCCTGCAGATTCGTGGCCAATCAGCCGCTAGCACAGGGTGTAAATCAACCCGATCGTATTCGAGTGGATTGATTTCTGTCCGTCTGAGAGCAGACGGACAAGTTATGGAGCAGCGGTCTGCTTCACAACTTCTGCTTTCTGGCGAGCCATTATTCTGAGCTTGATAATTCGGCCCCTTTATCTCTCTCTCACTCTCATCAGCCTACATTCAAAAAAGGCATGGGAAAGTCTGAAACGCATTGACATACTACTGGTGAGCTTATTTCCACTATTTTCAAAGTGTAAAAAACTTTATTGCACCATTGTTTTTTCTTGGTTTTTTCACAGGTTCAGGATATTTTATATATTTTTTCATTTTTCTTTTTGTACACATTTATTGAATCAAGCTCAAATCTCTGCAACTTTATCTGGAACTTTCTGCTACCTCCCACTGCTACACATATTTTTATATATTTTGATATATATTTTTTATTTTTTCGTCATTTTTTCATTTTTTTACTTTTTCACGTTTAATCTACTTTTTTCAATTCTACAATTCAACTTTACCTTTCATTTTTTGACACATTTAGTATGGATTAACTACCACACGCTAGCATTTGGATACCACAATTTGGACACACCATTTTGGACACTTTGAATTACACTATTTGGACACTTTTTTGAAATTGTATTTGTTTTGAAGGCTGTTTTTTATTAGTCTTGAAGGCTATTTTATATTTGTTTTGAAGGCTGTTATATAAGATGTTACACTTATCTCACTAATTGATATTTCACTTATATGTTTTTTACTGAACAACGTAGCGTTGATTACAAACATATCCACCTATGGTATAGTCTTGTTATGACATACTAACTCATTGTATACCTATTTTATATATCATGGATCCATGTAGATTTTAATTTTATAATTGTTTTGTATTATTTTGTACTTGCATGTATATGTGTAACTTACATGCCCTTTTTTAAATTGCTTATGTATGTATTAAACTGTCAGTTTAAATCATTCTAGTCTTTTTAGCTTATAGCGCTCCCTTCCACCACTCTCATTCTACATTCAATAAAACCAGTTTCTGAAAGAGATAGAGTACAATGCTCCGGAATGTTCTGGGTCGGCTCCTGTATGTGTCAGGGTAAGCACTTCACTAGCTGCTGTGCTGATAGGATCCATAAGGAGTGAGCCTTTGCCACACTGGCAATATAGTTCAACACAAACAGCAACTCCTGTACTTGCCAGATTAAGGATTGGCCCTATTTTCTTTTATTATCTTAAAAAGGTATCCATTATTGGAAAATCACCCTCTTTAAAAAATAGGAACCTTTAAAAACTTGTAGTTTAAAAAAGAAAAAAAGAAAGCTTTCTGCAACATCACAACTCAAAAAATGCAGATTCAGAGAGATGTATCACGCCCCTCATCACAGCCCGCGAGTTGTGAGTTAAGGTCCATTGTAATTAATGGAGACTCATCTAATTGGTAACTGTTAATCTTTTAGAGCACAGAACGTGTAGAATACTTGCATCACAAAAATGCCTTCAAAACCTTACAAAATAAATGAATAAAAAATAAAAAATAAATCTCACTATAAAGTTAGATTCAAAGACAAATAAAAGAAAAATGTCAACTTTGAAATAGCCAGATATAACAGAGACACAAGATACATCACAACTGAGTCTTTATGAGTTCCATCCATGATCCATTGGAACAAAATGTAGTTGAAAAATACAAACCACACCTCTGGAATTCTTCAAAATGCCCATGGTCAGCCCCTAGAGATGCCTCTCGTTCCATCCAGCAAGACTACATTTCTACAACAAAACAGAATGTGCTTGTCCTCAGTGTTGTGGCTGTAATTATTGTTTTTTTGGTATTGCTAGTAGATATTGATTAATGTGAGAGATATCACATGCAGGGAACATCACACAACTCTTCATTTTCATGAAAGGAATGCCCACTAACAAAAAGCTGCAAAAATTATTGTAGCAATGCTCAATCACCTTTACAATGAGGCCTCCCAATAGCTTCACAATTGTCTATGAATATAAGTCTTTGTCTCTGTCATTTTGCAGTGTCTATATCTGACATTTCCCATACCATTTTCTCTCTATATATTTCTATCTGCCCCTCTTGCCACTCATAAAACAAAAATGAAGTAATTTATTTGTTAGAAAACAAAAAAGTGTGTGTAGGTTTATGTGTAAGTGTATGCATGTAAGTGTAGTATCTGCCAGAAAAAATGTAAAAATAAAGTTTTTTTTCTCTAACTCTAGCCTACCCATTCTCTCTCTCTCTCTCTCTCTCTCTCTCTCTCTCTCTCTCTCTCTCTCTCTCTCTCTCTCTCTCTCTCTCTCTCTCTCTCTCTCTCTCTCTCTCAAACGTGCAGTTAAATTAATCTGATTAATATGATCTTATATAGTCTTCAACAATGTATTACATTTTTGTTGATCCAGTTAATTGCTATTGGCTAGTTTTAGCTTCCTTCAATAAAGGTCAATAAAAAAAAAGCCAATGAAAATGTTATGATGGTTAAAATAAATCCCAAGATAACACCTTTAATGTAATTACGTGGATACTAAATTGTAAGTTAAAAAAAAGGCTAATGATCTGAAAATACTGTGTAAGTAACTTGTGTTTTTCCATTGGAGTGAATAGATGGATAGACAGACAGTCAGTCAGAAAGACAGACAAGCAGACAGAAAGACAGCCAGGTAGGTAGATAGATAGATAGATAGATAGATAGATAGATAGATGATAGATAGATAGATAGATAGATAGATGATAGATAGATAGATAGATAGATAGATAGATAGATAGATAGATAGATGATAGATAGATAGATAGATGATAGATAGATAGATAGATAGATAGATAGATAGATAGATAGATAGATAGATGATAGATGATAGATAGATGACTGATAGATAGATAGATAGATAGATAGATAGATAGATAGATAGATAGATAGATAGATAGATAGATAGATAGATGATAGATAGATAGATAGATAGATAGATAGATAGATAGATAGATAGATAGATGATTGATAGATAGATAGATAGATAGATAGATAGATAGATAGATAGATAGATAGATAGATAGATGATAGATAGATAGATAGATAGATAGATAGATAGATAGATAGATAGATGATAGATAGATGATAGAAAATAAGGTGTAAATATATCATAATAAAATTTTTATAATATGTTTTATGTTTGTATGGAAAGTCTGAAGAAATAAGCTGTGTTATTTATTTTTATTTGTTTTTTTAGTGATGGGAAAAGGTGAATAGGAGTCTGATTACAAAATAAGTGAAGAAAAGGTTAGAACATTTATAAAAATAGTGTTTGTATCATCGTTAGTTTAATTCAGATACATGCTATTTTATTCATGGTGTGCTGGTGTCACATTCTATGACAAATGAGCACAAAGCAAGACAAAAATAGAAATATTACAAAGAAGGCAAATTATAGGGCACGGTATATACAGAAAAGAATAATAATCTGAGAATTTGAAAATGTGCTCTAGATGAATTTAACCCAGCAACACATTCTTAAATGTTACTGAAAAATGTTCGATTTACAACATAAACAAATTTAAAAATATTTAAAAATTGCAGCAAAATATATTCACATATGCAACATTCTATTCAAGAGAACATAACACGGATAACCACATTGCTTAACATGTTGGCTTACCTCCCCATATTACAGCCCAAGGGCCACATCTGGCCCTCCAAGGTGTTTTGTGTCTCCCTCAATCCCACTGAACAGAAAACAGACATTATGAAAATCAGCTTAACGTTTCTCTTTAGACAATTAAGAATGTGTATTTCTAACAAATATTATAGATTTGAGCAATATATATGTTTTTCTTAATTAAAATATGATTATAATCTAACTTCATTTGAAGGGGTTAAGTTTGGCATAATTATGAGATTAATGTAATGAGTTTCCCCTCAACAATCCCAGTTTTAGTGATCGGTCCTATATATAAATAGCTTTGTGCACCTCAGTAATAAAACATAATAACTGTATTCTTGGCCAATATGTACTGCTGGTCATAAACACCTTTTTTGTTATGTTATGGAGTCCTTACATCAGCCACAAGGCAGCCTAAATTTCAATACAGGCAGATCAAAGATAACAAAATAACACTGATAGCTATATCATGTTGGCAAGAGTGCCTTAAAGGGACTACTCCAGAATTGTTATTGTTTAAAAAGATAGATAATCCCTTTATTGCCCATTCCCTAGTTGTGCATAATCAACACGGTTATATTAATACACTTTTTACCTCTGTGATTACCTTGTAACTAAGCCTCTGCAGACTGCCCACTTATTTCAGTTCTTTTGATAGACTTGCATTTCACTGCTGGCTTATAAATAACTCCACGGGAATTTACACAATTTTATCTATATGGCACACATGAACTAGGGCTGTCTAGCTGTGAAAAACTGTCAAAATGCGCTAAAATAAGAGGCGGCCTTCAAGGGCTTAGAAATTAGTATATGAGCCTACCTAAGTTTAACTTTCAACAAAGAATACCAAGAAAACAAAGCAAATTTGACGATAAAAGTAAAGTGGAAAGTTGTTTAAAATTGCATGCCCTATTTGAATCATGAAATGTTAATTTTTACTAGACTGTCCCTTTAAAGTATTTTAGGGGAATACTATGATCAGCTTAGCCTCGACTGCAATACATTTTAACTGCATCCCATTTAACCTTATCCAACATAGGCCTAGTTTCCATTGAGGTGGTAAAGCATGAAAACTGATGATAAAAACATTTATATCCATTAAAGTCTATGAAGAATTTTTATTTTACCAAAAGTTTCCAAACTTTATCACCTCAATGGAAGCGAGCCCATAGTTTCCAATCAAAATAAATACTTTTTGCAGTTAGACTCACCCATTGCAATAAACTCTGACTATAACCTCCGCTCCCCCACATTTCAGTTTAACTGTATCCTAAACTCCCTCCACAGTAAACCCTAACCACAATCTGGCCCCCAAATACAGTTGAAGGGTACAGCAACTGGAGGGGTTAATATAGGGAGCTCTTTCAATGTATGGGGTAATTTATAGGGGCCCAGTGGGGGGGGGGGGGGGGGTTACAATTAGCATACTTGCAATGCAGAATGGTTATGTAGTGGGAGTGGTTAATTGCAGTCTTATAGAGTTAATTGCAGTTGAGATAGGTTGACGTTAAGGTTAGTTGTATTTGGAGGCTATATATAATTGCAGTCTTATAGAGTTAATTACAGTTGAGATAGGTTGACGTTAAGGTTAGTTGTATTTGAAGGCTATTTATAATTTGCCTTTGTTGTGGGACAGATTGCAAGGCAAAATTAAAAGTGACATACTATTAAAGGGACACTGAACCCAAATTTTCTATTTAATGATTCAGATAGAGCATGTAATTTTAAGCAACTTTCTAAGTTACTCCTATTATTATTTTTTCTTCATTCTCTTGGTATCTTTATTTGAAGAAGCAGGAATGTAAGCTTACAAGCTGGCACATCTTTGGTTCAGCACCTGAGTAGCACTTGCTGATTGGTGGCTAAATAAATCTTTTTTTTTCTTCAAAAAAGATACCAAGGGCTCCATTTATGAAGCAGTAGATGCCCATCATTTCAGGCTTGCCTGAAATGGAAGTTAAGAAGTGGACTGCTGCTTCTAAACCTGTCCACCATCTTTTAGGTGGTGGATTGAAATCATCCCTGATGATTGACAGCCCCTGCTAGCGGACAATTGGCACCAGTGAGCTGGGGGCAACATTACACAAGCATTTTACCAGAAATGCTTGTGCAATGATAAATTTAGCGATGTCAAAGCATGTCCACTCAACATTTAATACATTTACCCCAAAAGAATGAAGAAAAATTAATAATAGGAGTAATTAGAAAGTTGTTTAAAATTGCATGCTCTATCTGAATCATGAAAGAAAAAAATCTGGTATAGTGTCCATGTAAGAAATGGGAGTAAAGAGTTTAAACATATAAAGAAAGCTAGCTCCTGAGCAGCAATGTACTTACAATCGTGAGCTGAATAGGGGCCAGGGAGCTAATCACAAGTGGCATATGTGAATAGTCTAAAAACAATAAATAAGCTGCACTAATCCTACCTAATATAAAAGTAAAAACATGTAACTTACTAAATCTGGATACAAAATACCAATCAGTCAATAAATCATTGAAACAATATTGTACACAAAACACCCTATAAAATATTCTCTAAAAAATGTTTGAAGAACAGAGGGATAAGAACACAGAAGACAGTCGCTAAAAGGATCTACTGATTGGAAAGTTCTGCACCGTGTGGATAATATTCAGTCAATTCAGGCAGTTGGTCAATCGATTAAACTCTAGTTCCAAAAGAGATAGTCAGGATTGCAGCTGCACATTCAAGTTTCCTTTCCATGAGTATATGAACATTCCTTAGTTAAAACAAAAGGGAACAGCGCATCTCCAAATCAAGGTGACTTTGTTAAAGGTTAAAAAGTGCACATAATATATTGCACTTACTATAATCAAATGAACATGAGCACGGAATATAAATTCAAACACCCCAGATCCATCCTTTCTGCATTATCCACTTGCTCTACTATATCGTTAGTTGCAATCTCGACTACTAACGTTCAAAAGCCTGGATCCTACTATGGATGCCTGGGGTTGGCAAAATACCTTGCTGCATTGCATCCGGCAAGCATCCGGACTATCTCAAGAGTCCATTGCCATAGTTGTGCATAGTAGTCAGGAACCAACCTGTGTCCATTTCAGGAGTAGATGTGTATTAACATAAAAACAGATTTTTACAGACTATAAGAACAATATGTCCATCAAGTCTGCCCATATATCCCATGAAATGTAAGCTTAAAGGGACAGTGTAAACCAATTTTCATATAACTGCACGTAATAGACACTACTATAAAGAAGAATATGCACAGATACTGATATAAAAAACAGTATAAAACCTTTTAAAAACTTACTTAGAAGCTCCCATTTTAGCACTGTTGATGAGGTTAGGTTGGGACAGCCAGTGAAAAAGTCTGGGAAAGCAGCAAGAGCAGACACTCCCCATCCCTTCTTCTTTTAAAGGGACAGTACACTGTAAAATTGTTTATATATTAATGTATTTTCAATTACTTGTTATACCAGATGCCGAGTATAAAATGTATGAGAAATTGCATTTTCAGGTTTATTTGATTGTATGAAGGCAAGTAGGAGGTGGAGTTTGGCTATTGAAAAATAATTACAGCAAACAAAATGTTTATTTAGATATAAAGAATAGGAGGTTCCTCATGGTGTAATATACAGTGCACAACAGAAATGTGTAAGATGACAAGTGACAACTCATATTGCAGAAAACACAAATGTGTTGATTACCCAGTCCAGGTACTCAAAGCCCTAAAAGCTCTTCTATGGCCTCTGGAACTCACTGAATCCAAAAGCCGGGAGCATCAAGGGAATACTTGGCTACTGTATAGTGTTTCATCAGGCTTATCTGTTCATTGTATTTAACTTATAACAACAGTAAAACAAAGCAGTTAATACTGATATTGTGACTATGGATAGCTTTGTTGTCTGAGACCCAAGCCCAGATTCGCATCTCCAAATAAGGCAAGTAGGAGGTGGAGTTTGACTATTGAAAAATAATTACAGCAAACAAAATGTTTATTTAGATATAAAGAATAGGAGGTTCCTCATGGTGTAATATACAGTGCACAACAGAAATGTGTAAGATGACAAGTGACAACTCATATTGCAGAAAACACAAATGTGTTGATTACCCAGTCCAGGTACTCAAAGCCCTAAAAGCTCTTCTATGGCCTCTGGAACTCACTGAATCCAAAAGCCGGGAGCATCATGGGAATACTTGGCTACTGTATAGTGTTTCATCAGGCTTATCTGTTCATTTGTTTAAAAAAAATGTTGACTTGGCTCATATGTTATTCTATAGACAACATAATAAAATGTCTACTAAATACAAGGTGTTTACTGCTCCTTTAAACACAAAACGTGTTCTCTTGCCATAAACAACAGTAAACAAACAGCAGCGTATCAAATTTCATGGGAGGTAGGAGGGCATATAACTAGACAGGAAGGGAAATATTTTGCATTTACAAATTTCTACTTCCCCTGCTGTCCTGCGTCCATTTTCTTCTCTTACATATTATCAAACAAGTCTCCTGACTTCTCATTATTGATAGTTATCAATGAGTTAAAAGTGAAGGGTAGTTTGCAGCACCATTTTAGTTTATCCTGTATCTGAGCCTGGTAATTGGATCTATCATTTATAAATCCATGGGTTTGTCATGAATAGATTACCCCAATGTGAGAGCAGCTGCAAGGCCAGAGTTGCTAGTTACTATTATAGGTACATCAAATACTTTAGTGGACAAAGGAAGCAGCACCACCAATCCTAATTCAAGTAGGTTTATTCAGCTTATATAATAGCCAGACCAAAGTATCATACAACGTTTCGGGCACAGTCCTTTGTCATGTGTGGCTATACCTCTATAGAACATGCCTTAAATACTAAATAAGCCACACCCCCAACACACCTGATATACCTAAGGCAACCCCTTATTGAGTACATCCAATTATATGGATATATGATTATATCTGGTTATATCAATCCTATTAAGTATAATCTACTTGAGAACACAGGTATGGATATTTATAGATAACAATCAAACTCAAAATAAAAAAACAAAAGAAATAGAATATATCTAATAAGAGAAATTAAAAACAAACAGACAAGTCAAATTCTTTGTTCATACCTCTTGGGAACATAGTATGCAATTTATTGATTCAAAAAATCACTCTTGTTTTAAGGATCTTAACCCTATCCCCACCCCTCCTAGGGATTTTAATGTGTTCTAGGACCTGGAATCTAAGTTGGTCAAGATTATGTCCAGCAGACAAAAAATGATTAACCAAAGGTGCATCAATTTTCTTGGTTCTAATATTACTTTTGTGCTTGTTGATGTGCTCACGGACACTACGGGTGGTCTCGCCAATGTCCCCAAACCACATGGGCACTTCATTAAGTAAACCACAAACTCAGTATTACAGGTGTAGTGACCCCTAATTTCATATTATGTCCTGCACATGCATAATAAAACAGGGCCCTTAATAATACTGTTACAATTAGAGCATCCCAGACATGGAAAGTTTCCCAAACCAGAGTTTTTTTAGAAGGACCAATTTCTGCACACACCAGTGTATCTTTAAAGTCCCTACCTCTTTTATAGGCAGGCATAAAGGGTTTATCAAATTCTTTAACTCTAGGATCACAAGTCCTCAAAACATGCCAATGTCGGCGTAAAACCTTCTGGATTTGTGTACTAAGGGGACAATAATGACTAATGAAGACTAGTCTGACAGATTTCTCTTTTAAATGATCTTTTCTTTTTAAAAGTGACTGTCTTGAGATTCTAAGGGTTTTCTCCATCTCAGATTCAATAAGATCATTAGGGTACCCCTAGCTATAAAGCAATCACCCATCTCCCTAAGTCTCTGTTCAACCAAATCTTCCTCAGACACAATACGTCTCACCCTCAAAAATTGACTTTTAGGAAGGGATTTGATATGAGAAGGGGGATGGGCACTAGTGTAGTGGAGAATAGTGCTGCAGTCAGTCTCTTTCTTATGTAAATCAACAGCAAAACCTTGTACATTTCTTGATACCTTAGTATCCAAAAAGACAACGCTTTCTTCACTAGACAATAGTTTGAATTTGATATTACAAGTAGCAGAATTTAAATAAACAACAAATCTCTCCAGGGTCCCAATGTCGCCCAGCCAAACACCAAAAATATTGTCTATATAGCGCCACCAGGTGGCTCCATACTGTAAAAATAATGGTTGACTGTAGACAAAATATTCTTCAAAGATATTCATGTAAATATTGACGTATGTAAGGGTGACATTGGAACCCATGGAAGTACCTTGGAGCTGTAAATAATAATGATCCTCAAATAAAAAATAATTACACCACAGTATAATGTTTAACAACTGTAAGATAAGTTATTTCTGTACCCGTGTCCTGTATTTTGACTGATCACCCTAGCTACTGCTCCAATCCCTGCTTCATGTGATATAGAAGTGTATAATGAAGCTACATCAAGACTGAACAAAATAGCCTTATTACTCTCAATAGACAGATTCTGAAGTTTAACCAGAAAATCCCCTGTGTCTTTGATATAGGAACTAGAATGGACAAAGGGTCTTAACACTTTATCAAGATATATGGAAACTTTAGATAAAACAGAGCCCATCCCTGCTGTCATGAGATACAGGACACAGCATAGAAGGTGCAACGCTATTTTATTGCAGAGCATATAAGTATACAGCTGGTACAACACATCTAACTTGGTAACTGCCACATAGACAATCAATCCCGTAAACCACGCCCCCATCCGGTGACATCACTTCCCACTCTCATCACATCTTCCCCCTTTTCAAAGGACAAAGCATACACTTTTTGAATACATCAAATAACAAGGTATACAAGAAGCATACAGAAATAGATTTGTTTAGTATACAACAAATAAAAAGTTAAAGAGAATATACATAAACAACATGAAATACAAGTCCAGCAACATAAAATCCCCAGCACTCTGAGGTATATAAGTATGCTGGAGTACACACAAAAACTATCACCTAGATTTAGAGTTTTGCGTTAGAAGGGATGCGTTAGCTACGCATGGTTTTTCCCCCCGCACCTTTTAAACAACACTGGTATTTAGAGTTCTTTGAAGGGCTGCGTTAGGCTCCAAAAAGGGAGCATACAGGCATATTTACCACCACTTCAACTCTCAATACCAGCGTTGCTTATGGATGCGGCCAGCTTCAACAACGTGCTCGTGCACAATATCCCCATAGGAAACAATGGGGCAATTTGAGCTGAAAAAAAACCTAACACCTGCAAAAAAGCAGGGTTCAGCTCCTAACGCAGTCCCATTGTTTCCTATGGGGACACAGTTCCTAAGTCTGCACCTAACACCCTAACATGTACCCCGAGTCTAAACACCCCTAACCTTACAATTATTAACCCCTAATCTGCCGCCCCCACTATCGCTGACCCCTGCATTTTATTATTAACCCCTAATCTGCCGCTCCGTACACCACCGCAACCTACATTATCCCTATGTACCACTAATCTGCTGCCCCTAACATCGCCGACCCCTATATTATATTAATTACCCCCTAATCTGCCCCCCCCAACGTCGCCGCTACCTACCTGCACTTCTTAACCCCTAATCTGCCAACTGGACCTCGCCACCACTATAATAAATGTATTAACCCCTAAACCGCCTCACTCCCGCCTCAAAAACTCTATAATAAATAGTATTAACCCCTAATCTGCCCTCCCTAACATCGCCGACACCTAACTTCAAGTATTAACACCTAATCTGCCGACCGGACCTCGCCGCTACTATAATAAATGTATTAACCTCTAAAGCTAAGTCTAACCCTAACACTAACACCCCCCTAAGTTAAATATAATGTTTATCTAACAAAATAAATTAACTCTTATTAAATAAATTAATACTATTTAAAGCTAAATACCTGTAAAATAAACCCTAATATAGCTACAATATAACAAATAATTATATTGTAGCTATTTTAGGATTTATATATATTTTACAGGCAACTTTGTATTTATTTTAACTAGGTACAATAGCTATTAAATAGTTAATAACTATTTAATAGCTACCTAGTTAAAATAAGTACAAAATGACCTGTAAAATAAATCCTAACCTAAGTTACAATTAAACCTAACACTACACTATCAATAAATTAATTAACTAAACTATCTACAATTATCTACAATTAAATCGACTAAACTAAATTAAAAAAAAAAAAAACACTAAATTACAAAAAATAAAAAAAAGATTACAAGAATTTTAAACTAATTACACCTACTCTAAGCCCCCTAAAAAAATAACAAAGCCCCCCAAAATAAAAACATGCCCTACCCTATTCTAAAATAAAAAGTTAACAACTCTTTTACCTTACCAGCCCTTAAAAGGGCCTTTTGTGGGGCATGCCCCAAAGAAAACAGCTCTTTTGCATTTAAATAAACTTACAATACCCCCCAACATTACAACCCACCACCCACATACCCCTAATCTAACCCAAACACCCCTTAAAAAACCTAACACTAAGCCCCTGAAGATCTCCCTACCTTATCTTCACCACGCCGGGTATCATCGATCCGTCCAGAAGAGGGTCCGAAGTCTTCATCCTATCCGGCAAGAAGAGGTCCAGAAGAGGGTCCGAAGTCTTCATCCTGTCTGGCAAGAAGAGGACATGCGGACCGGTAGACATGTTCATCCAGGATTCTATCAGCCAATCGGAATTAAGGTAGGAAAAATCTGATTGGTTGATTGAATCAGCCAATCAGATTCAAGTACAATCGGATTGGCTGATCCAATCAGCCAATCAGATTGAGCTCACATTCTATTGGCTGTTCCGATCATCTGGGGGGGCAGATTAGGGGGTAATAAATATAATATAGGGGTCGGCGATGTTAGGGGCAGCAGATTAGGGGTACATAGGGATAATGTAGGTTGCGGCGGTGTGCGTTTGGCAGATTAGGGGTTAAAATTTTTTATTAGAGTGGCGGCGATGTGGGGGGACCTCGGTTTAGGGGTACATAGGTAGTTTATGGGTGTTAGTGTACTTTAGAGCACAGTAGTTAGGAGCTTTATAAACCGGCGTTAGCCCATAAAGCTCTTAACTCCTGACTTTTTTCTGCGGCTGGAGTTTTGTTGTAAGAGTTCTAATGCTCACTTCAGCCAAGACTCTGAATACCACGTAAGGGGATCTGCGGTATGGAAAAGTTGCGGCTGGAAAGTGAGCATTAGACCCTTTCCTGACTGACTCTAAATACCAGCGGGCGGCCAAAACCAGCATTAGGACCCCCTAACGCTGGTTTGGACGGCTAACGCAGAACTCTAAATCTAGGCGTTAGTGAATAGAAACAAACTGGATTCTTTATTCCATGGTCAGGTTATAAAATCAACAAAGATTCAATCCGGTCAAACAGAGGTAGAAGTGGAAGCAGGTCAAACATGTTTTGTCTTGTAGCAATATAACTTCCTCAATGACCTATATGGTAAGGAGGTACCTTACATTCTTATATAGGGCTATAAACACACCCTCTTAATGTGGTATTGGTATTTATACATAGATAGTATTATCTTCATACAATATATACATGAAATATCACTAGTTATTATCATACAATTTATTTTAAATACTTAAAGTGACATTACACATTTTATATTGGTAAGATCACTAGTTTTGAAGAAACATTTTTATACATGTACTGGGATTACAACAGAATTCACAGAATTAGGTCAGGAATTGAACATAAAGAGTAATACTGACTATAATTTTCAAGATGTTTCAGTTGGTGTCTATGCAAATAGAGAGTGATAATTTAGTACCTATTATGGGAAATAATGAACCCCCCAGACACAGTTAAATTTAAACAGAAATCTAGTTTTTATCCTTTTCATTCTAGAAATGATGCAGTTGGAAAGCCCACTGCAAGTGGGAAATAAGACACTCCCCCTTCTTTTGCATATGAAAAGACCCTTTACACAAACAGGAGCAAGCTGGAGAAGGTAGCTGACGGTATTCAAATGAAACTTTGGGGCTTGGTTAGGAGTCTGAAAATCAGAGCAATGTTATTTAAAAATAAGCAAAATTATACATTTTTAAAAAAAACAAACGTTATGGGCTTTATAAATAGATCATCTACAAAACATTTATGCAAAGACAAAATGATTGTATAATGGCCCTTTAAAGGGACACTGAACCCAAATTTTTTTCTTTTGTGATTCAGATAGAGCATGCAATTTTAAGCAACTTTCTAATTCACTCCTATTATCAAATGTTTTTCATTCTCTTGGTATTTGTATTTGAAAAGCAAGAATGTAAGTTTAGATGCCGGCCCATTTTTGATGAACAACCTGGGTTGTTCTTGCTGATTGGTGGATAAATTCATCCACCAATAAACAAGTGCTGTGAATGTTTCTGGACTTTCTTTTTCAAATAAAGATAGCAAGAAAACGAAGAAAAATTGATAATAGGAGTAAATTAGAAAGTTGCTTAAAATTGCATGCTCTATCTGAATCATGAAAGAAAATATGTGGCTTCAGCGTCCCTTTAATCAAAATATTTGGATAAGCAGAGACCTTATTTCAGCACAATTGCTTTGAGCCTTTATTAAATAGTTATATTTTACTCCCTCATAACTCTGCAATGATATTGTTTAAAAAAAATCACATAGTATAACATTTCATACGTAATACAAAACTTTATTAGAGAGGTAAACAAAACATTAATATAAAATAGATAAATATGTGCATGGAAACTTAGTTCCCACAAAAAACACACCCTTAGGAAAAAAATACAGGTAGTTCACTGGTTCTCCTGTAATAGAGGGATAGGGGCCGAATTATCAAGCTCTGAATGGAGCTTGATGCCCCTTATTTCAGACGAGCCTTCAGGTTTGCCGGAAAACAGAAGTTATGAAGCAGTGTTCTAAAGACCCCTGCTCCATAACTTGTCCGTCTACTCTGAGGCGGCGGACAGAAATCAACCCGATCAAATATGATCTGGTTCATTGACACCCCCTGCTAGTGGCCGATTGGCCGCAAATCTGCAGGGGGGGTATTGCACAAGCGGTTCTGGTGAACTGCTTGTGCAATGATAAAATTTATCGATGTGCAGCGGACATGATACGCTACATTGTATCATGTCCGCTCGCACTTTGATAAATATGCCCCATAGTCACCAAGAGTCTTCCTGTCAAAGACAAGTTGTATCCAAGTTTCTATAGCATGATGCTATCAGAAGATCATGTTAAGCTCTCTACTACCATTGAGGATTGTCTGGTGCATTTGAGGTATATTTTTATTTTAGGACTTTATTTGTATCGTTCTTCCCGTGCTTTGAGCTTTTGGATTTTATTAGAGTACTGCTCTATCATTTGAACAGCTACTTCCCCTTGTTAATGAAATGTACTTGATTTAATATTTTTATACTGGCGGTGTCTGCCTAGCTTCCTGCTTTCATTTTATTCCCAGCTCTCAATCTTTTTATAGAAACCTGCACAGGGATTTTAGTGAAGAAAACTATTCATTCGCTGTATTAGTAGAAACTAGCAGCGAGATCAATATTTGTCATGCTTGTGCTCACTTATTACCGCCATCATTATTTTGTGAATAACATTTTTATTTTTATTCTGCAGCTAAAAAACTGAACAGAATAACTCTAAATAGGACAATTCTGTATACCAAAGTATTTAAAGGGACAGTAAACACGTAATTTAAAGTTATCTAATCTGCTATAACATGTGATAATTGTACTATTGCTTGACCAGAGCTGTGTGTCCAAACCCTGCAAAGGGGTTATACCTATATTTGAAGTAATTTCTTAATCATCAATAAACTGCAGATACTGTGCTGAACAATTCCTATGATTGGCATATATGCACATATGCTGTTTATGACTGGCTCATCTGCCAACTCCAGCCTAGTAGTGCATTTTCAGTCCAGTGTGTTTAACCTCTTTGGATGCAATTAAATACATAGTTCTGCTCAAGCACTAAGGCACTAATAAAATACTCTAGCACGTTAGAACATTTGTATTACCTTTTATATCACTCTAATACCCCATAAAGGTCTAGATTACAAGTGGAGCACTATTAATTTACCCTCTAAATGGGAACATTCACCCGTTTACAGAAGCGTGATAAATAACCAGCCATTACAAGTGGCTGTTTTTTTCTACCGCAAGCGCTCAGAAAATTAACCAGAAATCAGATCACTTGTTAATCTTCTATATATCTCCCAGTTGGCACCAAATTTAAAGGGATACTGAACCCAATTTTTTTCTTTTGTGATTCAGATAGAGCATGACATTTTAAGCTACTTTATAATTTACTCCTATTATCAAATTTTCTTTATTCTCTTGGTATCTTTATTTGAAATGCAAGAATGTAAGTTTAGATGCCGGCCCATTTTTGGTGAACAACCTGGGTTGTTCTTGCTGATTGCTGGATAAATTAATCCACCAATAAAAAAGTGCTGTCCAGAGTTCTGAACCCAAAAAAGCCTAGATGCCTTCTTTTTCAAATAAAGATAGCAAGAGAACGAACGAAGAAAAATGGATAATAGGAGTAAATTAGAAAGTTGCTTAAAATTGCATGCTCAATCTGAATCATGAAAGAAAAAAATTGGGTTCAGTGTCCCTTTAAGAGTCTGTTGGTTTTTAATACTTTTTAAAAATAAAAAACAACTGCACAAAGCAATTTTTAGGGGTTAAAAGTGGAGGGTGTTAGAAAAACAAACCTCACTTAAAAGTGCCTTTATATTACAGTCTAGGGGAACTGTGTGTTCCTGTAAATATATATCTATATGCTTATATACATATATATTTATTTATGTGTAAATAGGTCACGTTCGCATTGCGGCTAACTTGTAATAACAGCGCACATTTGTGGGCACTGGTATTACTTAGTGGAGCGCAAATATTGCTTTTGTGAAAGCAATATTTTGCACTCCACTTGTAATCTAACCTAAAATGCATAATAAAACAGTAATTTATTTATTTTCCATACTTGTCCTGTATATATATATATATATATATATATATATATTTATAATATATATGTGTTTGTGTGTGTTTGTGTGCATACATAAATATATGTATATATATATATTTTAGTTTGTTTTTATTCATATTTATTTGTTTATATGTTTGTGTGTGTTTGTACGGAGGCTAAGTTGTATGGAACTTAGGATGCATGAACAGATAAACAGAACAATTAGGCCCAGATAATGAATTTTGCGTTAGAGGCTGTGCGGTGCTAACGAGCAGTTTTCCCTCACCGCTCACTTTCCTACAGCGCTGGTATTACAGGTTTTTACAAACCCGCCGTTAATAGACAAGAAGTGAGCGTTGAGCAAAATTTTGCTCATAACCGCACTCCAATACCAGCGCTGCTTAAGTCAGCAGTGAGCTGGTCGTACGTGCTCGTGCACAATTTCCCCATAGGAATCAACGGGGAGAGCCGGCTGAAAAAAAGTCTAACACCTGCAAAAAAGCAACGTAAAACTCCTTAACGCAGCCCCATTGATTCCTATGGGGAAACAAAATTTATGTCTACACCTAACACCCTAACATGAACCCCAAGTCTAAACACCCCTAATCTTACACTTATTAACCCCTAATCTGCTGCCCCCGACATCGCTGACACCTGCATTATATTATTAACCCCTAATCTGCCGCTCCGGACACCGTCTCCACCTTCAAAATAACTACCTAGCTAAAATAAATACAAAAGTACCTGTAAAATAAAACCTAACCTAAGTTGCACTAACACCTAACACTACACTATAATTAAATAAATTAACTAAATTAAATACAATTACCTAAATTAAATTAGCTAAAGTACAAAAAACAAACACTAAATTACAGAAAATAATAAACAAATTAGAGATATTTAAACTAATTACACCTAATCTAATAGCCCTATTAAAATAAAAAAGCCCCCCAAAATAAAACCTTGCCTAAACTAAACTACCAATAGCCCTTAAAAGGGTCTTTTGCGTGGCATTGCCCCAAAGTAATCAGTTCTTACCTGTAAAAAAAAATAAAAACAACCCCCCCAACAGTAAAACCCACCACCCACACAACCAACCCTCCAAATAAAATACGATCTAAAAAAACCTAAGCTCCCCATTGCCCTGAAAAGGGCATTTGGATGGGCATTTCCCTTCAAAGGGCAGTTAGCTCATTTGCAGGCCCAAAGTCCCTAACCTAAAAATAAAACCCACCCAATACACCCTCAAAAAAAACAAACACTAACCCCCTGAAGATCGACTTACCGGGAGAAGTCTTCATCCAAGCCGGGCCGAAGTCCTCAACGAAGCCGGGCGAAGTGGTCCTCCAGACGGGCAGAAGTCTTCATCCAGACGGCATCTTCTATCTTCATCCATCCGGCACTGAGCGGGTCCATCTTCAAGACATCCGACGCGGAGCATCCTCTTCAGCCGGAGTCTTCTTACTAAATGACGGTACCTTTAAGCTGAATGAAGGTACGTTTAAGTGACGTCATCCAAGATGGCGTCCCTTAGATTCTGATTGGCTGATAGAATTCTATGAGCCAATCGGAATTAAGGTAGAAAAAATCCTATTGGCAGGATTGAAGTTCAATCCTATTGGCTGATCCAATCAGCCAATAGGATTGAGCTCGCATTCTATTGGCTGATTGGAACAGCCAATAGAATGTACTTCAATCCTATTGGCTGATTGCATCAGCCAATAGGATTTTTTCTACCTTAATTCTGATTGGCTGATAGAATTCTATCAGCCAATCAGAATCTAAGGGATGCCATCTTGGATGGCGTCACTTAAGGGTACCTTTTGAGGGTGTATTGGGTGGGTTTTATTTTTAGGTTAGGGACTTTGGGCCTGCAAATGAGCTAACTGCCCTTTTAAGGGAAATGCCCATCCAAATGCCCTTTTCAGGGCAATGGGGAGCTTAGGTTTTTTTAGATAGTATTTTATTTGGAGGGTTGGTTGTGTGGGTGGTGGGTTTTACTGTTGGGGGGGTTGTTTGTAATTTTTTTTACAGGTAAAAGAATTGACTACTTTGGGGCAATGCCACGCAAAAGGCCCTTTTAAGGGCTATTGGTAATTTAGTTTAGGCTAGGTTTTATTTTGGGGGGACTTTTTTATTTTAATAGGGCTATTAGATTAGGTGTAATTAGTTTAAATATCTCTAATTTGTTTATTATTTTCTGTAATTTAGCGTTTGTTTTTTTTGTACTTTAGCTAATTTAATTTAATTTAATTTAGGTAATTGTATTTAATTTAGTTAATTTATTTAATTATAGTGTAGTGTTAGGTGTTAGTATAACTTAGGTTAGGTTTTATTTTACAGGTATTTTTGTATTTATTTTAGCTAGGTAGTTATTAAATAGTTAATAACTATTTAATAACTATTCTACCTAGTTAAAATAAATACAAACTTGCCTGTAAAATAAAAATATCAGCCAATTCTATCAGCCAATCAGAATCTAAGAGAGGCCATCTTGGATGACGTCACTTAAAGGTACCTTCATTCAGCTTTTGTCGTCGGATGAAGAGGATGCTCCACGTCGGATGTCTTGAAGATGGAGCCGCTCCGCGCCGGATGGATGAAGATAGAAGATGCCGTCTGGATGAAGACTTCTGCCCGTCTGGAGGACCACTTTGCGTGGCTTGGATGTAGACTTCTCCCATCTTCGTTGAGGACTTCGGCCCGGCTTGGATGAAGACTTCTCCCAGTAAGACGATCTTCAGGGGGTTAGTGTTAGGTTTTTTTAAGGGTGTATTGGGTGGGTTTTATTTTTAGGTTAGGGACTTTGGACCTGCAAAAGAGCTAACTGCCCTTTTAAGGGCAATGCCCATCCAAATGCCCTTTTCAGGGCAATTGGGAGCTTAGGTTTTTTTAGGATAGTATTTTATTTGGGGGGTTGGTTGTGTGGGTGGGGGGTTTTAATTTTGGGGGGGTTGTTTGTATTTTTTTTACAGGTAAAAGCTGATAACTTTAGGGCAATGCCCCGCAAAAGGCCCTTTTAAGGGCTATTGGTAGTTTAGTTTAGGCTAGGGTTTTTTTTTATTTTGGGGGGCTTTTTTATTTTAATAGGGCTATTAGATTAGGTGTAAATATCTGTAATTTGTTTATTATTTTCTGTAATTTAGTGTTTGTTTGTTTGTTTTTTGTACTTTAGATCATTTCATTTAATTTAGGTAATTGTATTTAATTTAGTTAATTTATTTAATTATAGGGTAGTGTTAGGTGTTACTTAGTGTAACTTAGGTTAGGTTTTATTTCACAGGTACTTTTGTATTTATTTTAGCTAGGTAGTTATTAAATAGTTAATAACTATTTAATAACTATTATACCTAGTTAAAATAAATACAAACTTGCATGCAAAAAATAAATAAACCCTAAGATAGCTACAATGTAACTATTAGTTATATTGTAGCTAGCTTAGGGTTTATTTTACAGGTAAGTATTTAATTTTAAATAGGAATTATTTAGTTAATGATAGGAATATTTCTTTAGATTTATTTAAATTATATTTAAGTTAGTGGGTGTTAGGTTTAGGGTTAGATTTAAATTTAGGGGTTAATAACTTTAATATAGTGGCGGCGACGTTGGGGGCGGCAGATTAGGGGTTAATAAGTGTAGGTAGGTGGCGGCGATGTTAAGGACGGAAGATTAGGGGTTAATAATATTTAACTAATGTTTGTGAGGCGGGAGTGCGGCGGTTTAGGGGTTAATATGTTTATTATAGTGGCGGCAACGTTGGGGGAGGCAGATTAGGGGTTAAAAAGTGTACGTAGGTTGTGGCGACATTTGGGATGGCAGATTAGGGGTTAATAAATATAATGTAGGTGGCGGAGGTGTCCAGAGCGGCAGATTAGGGGTTAATCATTTTATTATAGTATTTGCAATGTGGGAGGGCCTCGTTTTAGGGGTTAATAGGTAGTTTATGGGTGTTAGTGTACATTTTAGCACTTTAGTTATGAGTTTTATGTTACGGCGTTGTACCATAAAACTCATAACTACTGACTTTTAAATGCGTTAGGACTCTTGACAGGGTAGGGTGTACAGCTCACTTTTTGGTCTCCCAGGACAGACTCGTAATACCGGCGCTATGGAAGTCCCATAGAAAAAAGACTTTACGAAGTTTACGTAAGTCGTTTTGCGGTAAGGCCAAAGATGTGTGCGGTGCCCCTAAACCTTCAAGACTCGTAATACCAGCGGGCGTAAAAAAGCAGCGTTAGGACCTCTTAACGCTGCTTTTTTACCCTAACGCACAACTCGTAATCTAGCTATATTTTAAAAGCTTTAAGTGATTGATAAGCAAAAGAACAATTGGTAGTTCAAACTGAAGATCACAGAAACAGCAAGTTTGAACACAGGCCCAATGCAGAAAACTACAGTCCAATACAAAATTCAGAAAACTAAAGTAGGTTGCAGTAACAAATTCTAATGAACACTGATGCTTAAATTGCGCAGTAGAGTGTGAGGCTGTTACAGAATACTAGACATGGTACAACAGGCACAGCTGATTTGAGGAAAGCTGTCTCTGGTAAATTAGACACAGGGTTCTCTGCAGGCACAGGATACTTAGTGGGTACTGTTGGTGAGACTGTCACAGGATACTAGACATGGTACAGCAGGCACAGAATACTTAGTGGGTCCTGTTGGTGAGACTGTCACAGGAAACCAGATAGGTACAGAAGGCACTGCTACCAAGATAGACTGTTTGGCTTTCAAGAACCAGGTGAACGTACGCAGGTATTAGGTAAGAATGCTTGGTCTCTGCAACAAGGTGAGCTATGCATGTAAAAGATAAGTATGCTTGGCCTCTGCAGCAAGGTGAGTATACACAAGTATCAGATAAGTATGCTTGGCCTCTGCAGCAAGGTGAGTATACACAAGTATCAGATAAGTATGCTTGGCCTTTGCAGCAAGGTGAGTATACACAAGTATCAGATAAGTATGCTTGGCCTCTGCAGCAAGGTGAGTATACACAAGTATCAGATAAGTATGCTTGGCCTCTGCAGTAAGGTGAGTATACACAAGTATCAGATAAGTATGAATGGGCTCTGGAGCAAGCTGTAGTAAAAGAATTAATGCCGTAGCGCTGAGTGTAATTGCATATAAGACAGAAGTATAAAACCAAGGAATCCCTATTCCCTTAGTAAAAGAAGTATTGCAGAGGGAGATTACAGGACTTAAAAAAGTACTGATGAATCAATACAACTGCACTGCAAAAAGCAGCTAAATATATGCAATATTCATCTGGTATACTTTTAATTTTAATTCAGCACCAATATATAATTAGAACATAAGTTGATGGTGAAAACACATGTGAAATAAATTAATAGAATCCAGTAATAGAAAGTAGCAGCACCACTCGGTAAGTGCAGTAAGTGCTGGGCATTCTCTCTTTTTGGATAAATGAATAGAAAACATATAGTAATTTTCACAGTAAAACAATTTTTACAGTAAAACAATTGCACACATACAAAAGTCCAAGATGGTCAGATGTTAAAGCGTAGGTCAGAATAAAGCAAGCAGGTCCATCAGGCTTTAATCAAGAATGGTAATGCTGCAAGGGCTTAGTGGCGGTGAAGTCAGGTGTTAGTTGTTTTAGCTGCAGACAGAAACAACAAGAAGACAAAGAGGTCCATTTAAAACAGACGAGTCTAGTTCATAGGCAAAGGTGCACAATTTTATTTACACTGAGTGCCGAAAGTCTTTCATCAACGTCTGTCAGGATCCTCTAAGAAACAGAACCGCTCCAATAGCTTTGCCCTCTGAGATTTTCCCATCGTCTATTGTAACGTGCAGAATATGGCCGTGTGATCCGTATACAACTACGGTGGCCAAACAGGTACACAATTAGAGCAACGCGTTTTAGCTACGGCTAGCCTTTCTTAAGCTCTATCGGATTCACAAATCTATGTTCTATTTGTACCCGAAAAATTAAAGGGGTATATTAAAAATTAGCATGAATAGAATAAATAAAGGAATAAAAAAATCATCAGTATTTTGAAATATATTTTGGGAGACCAATTCAATTGTTATAATTCTAAAATGTCAATATAATAATAAAATTGGAATTTCAAATAAAAAATAAACTTGTTGAATGATCTAAACAGACATATATACTATTGAAAATTAAAAATACATTGGAAATAGGTACAGAACAAATGTACATAGGAAATATACATAAAAAGTTGATACATATAAAAAATAATTGTATTTTAAAGCGGCATCAATTTAAAATTCATACATCATTTGGTGTTAATAACAGCATTCATAGGGATCATAATACACCATACAATAAACCATACCAAACAATTCATAATATATTAAACAATAAAAGACAAATACATAATAAAGTACAATTTCGAATAACAACTACATATAGATCAATAAATACACATATCTATAAAAAAGTTATTATTAGGGGGGCAAATAGTAATAACACTTTTTATAAAAATATATGTTAAATCCTTTATTCTCTAAAATGACATCCCAAATCTAATTCCAGATTAAGAAATTAGGGGTGTGAGTACCTAACTTTCTTTAAAATGACATCCCAAATCTGATTCAAGATTAAGACCTTTAGGGGTGAGATACACAGGTATCAGGGTAAAAATATGCAGGTCTGATGTGTGGGTATCTGTGAGGAAATAATGGATACATATAGCAAAGTAAATTAAAGTGATGGTAAATCCAGGCGTTTCAAAAACTCTAGGATTTACCATCACTAAAAATGAACAGGACTTTCAGTCATCACTTTGTAAAAAAGGGTGCTAAACTTACCCTTTCTCTTTTTTCAGTGAGGTGATGTTTCCACCTCTAAACCAATAGCCATGCTAGTCATATGGCACTGTTCTATATGCTAGCACGGCTATTAGAAAGGGTAAGTTTAGCACCCATTGTTTACAAAGTGATGACTGAAAGTCCTGTTTATTTTTAGTGATGGTATATCCTAGCGTTTTTGAAATGCTCAGATTTACCATCATGTCAACTATTGTCTTTACACAATATTTTAATAGGTGACTAAAGACACCGGGTACCTTAGGAAATTGTTCCCTGACCAGGGACCAGTGAGCTGGGACACTGAGAGTTTCCAGTCTGCTCTACTCAACACAAAAGGGTGCTGCACTCTTGTGAGTATAACTACAATATGAGACATTTACACATCTTCCTGTAATCACAGTATTGCACTAGGAGGTGCCCTCTGTTTGTGATTTTTTTCACAGATTTTGCTACCTTGGATTCGTTCTTTCTTCAAGAGGAGCAGCCCAGATTCAAGAATTGGATCCCACCTACTTCATTTGAAACCTCACTTACTTCTGACCATATAGATGGTCCCCATATGGGCTCAGTTAAGATTTTTCACCTATGTTTTATGTTTGATGATATATTAATTGATATTGTATCATCTAGAATTTTTATGTCTAAAACATATTTTACAATACTAATGTTTTTTTGTGCCCCCTAGAGTTGAACACGATAGTGTAATTAACAGTGTTTATTGCTGCTCACGAGCCTACCTAGGTATGCTTTTCAACATAAGGATACCAAGAGTATGAAGCAAATTAGATAAGGGAAGTTAATTGGAAAGTTGCTTAAAATTGCATGCTCTAGGGGCCTAATTTTGTTCCCAGTCCGGTCCTGATCTGAATCATAAAAGTTTTATTTTGATTTTACTGTCCTATTAAATCATCCTGGTCAGGTCAAACCAGGATGATTGACAAGCTCTGCTCTCTCTTGATTGGTTGTGTAAGAGCAGAGGGCACATGTCTGAATAAGCAATTGCTTGTGCAATGGTTACTCCCTGGATAGCAACCTTGTCCGCCTAGTGGTTGATAAATGTAAGGTAAATATACCTTAATTATTTATTCTGCTTGCTTTTGCTGTAAACATTGTTCTTGTCTCTTGTTTTGTCTCTTTAATTTAATAGTATTATTACTATTTACCTCAAAAGGGCTGTCGCTATGCTTTCTTTCTGTTAATGTCTATCGCGGCTTGCATAGGTAAATTGTACAATAGCTATAAAAGATAAGATACATATTTTTAAAGGTGATTATTCAATTGAATTCGCTAGAATGGAAGAGTTGCATGTTTATAAGAAATGAAAGGACATTGTAAACTTGCACTGCATGGGTTAAAAATGAATAAAATGTTGAAGTATAAAGAGGAGAAAGAATCAAGAAAATATTATCATCTGGGGGAGATATAACTTTATATGGTGTGATCGTAAAAATAAATATAAAAGGTTTTATAAACATAAGAGTTTTTTGGGGGGTTTTGCCAATTATTTTATTCACAACTTGTTATCATTTATTTTTCTGCAGTCAACTGCTCTTTGATTCAGTTAAAGGTGAATGAAAGTAATAAAGCATAGTGGTATAGTATGTGATTTTAAGACACTTTCCACTTTACTTCTAATACACTGCTCAACAATGGAAGTGTTTCTAACTTGAAAATACTTAATTATTACTGAATTCAGCATGCGACAAATGAATATGACATTGAAATCGCTCAGTTAGCTCTCAGTGCCGAGATATAGCGCAAGGGTAAAGAGAAAGCAACTTGGGGAGCTTTTAAAGGGGTTGTGCATGGCTTCTTGGGTAACCAAAGAGCTCTAAACTATGCTGAGTTTGAGAACAACCTTCTAGAAAAGTATCATCAATTAGGCAGCAACATGTCACTCAAAATCCACTTTCTCGTCTCTCATCTGGACTTCTTCCCTGACAGTGCAGTGAATGATCAGCACGTTGAGCGGTTCCACTGATATTTCAGCAATGAAACGAAGATATTAGAGTAGGTGGAACACTTCTAAGCTCAGTGACTACGGTTGAACAGTGATAAGAGATGTCCCAGAAGAGGAATACAATCAACAAGCAAAGAGAAGGTGCTCTCGTGGATAGGCCACTACTTCAGATAGTACTTTCAACTGCTGAATGTGTTTTTGTTTTGTGTTGGTATTTGCGATTGATTAAATGAAAACAACTTTCATTTATGTTGTATCGATAAAATATCAGATTGTTGTAATATTGCTTTTCATTATGACTATATCACTAAAGTAGTGTATCCTCAAACTAGAGCAAATAAAAAAAATCTGACGTCATATTCATTTTTAAAGACCCAAGATTTAGTAAGGAAATTTTTTTTAAATAACTAATAGCTAAATAACACCAGAGCAAGACACACAGAAATGTAAGCACCATGTGTAATAAAAGATAATAAATATTATATTCAAAACAGGGGGGATAACACAGCAGGACCACTGACATTTTTACATTTAGTATATTGTAGGAAGTGTTACTGCCCATTACTAGAGGATCTCACTATCCCTCTAAACATACTGTGGTCCAGCTCCTCCCACCAGCAGCAGCAGTGTTTAATGAAGTGTTTCTGTTCTCTCTCCACGGGGAACTTAGTTCTTCCTGCAAAAATAGTGCAGGAACTCCATTCCCATGCGTTCCCGCCAGGGGCGAAACTACAGGGGGTGCAGAGGGTCGCAATTGCACAATAAAAAAACATTGACCTGCCACTGCATGCACTGATATCATGTGAGTGTGACATTATGCTTCACTAGTGTCTCTGACTACAGGGGTTAGTGTTTCTGTTTTACCCATTGGTGTTTATGTGTGTATGTGTGTGTGTGTGTATGTGTGTATGTGACTGTGTGTGTATTTATGTATTTATGCATGTATGTGTGTGTGTATATATGTTTGTGGAGCCAGCGAATTACATGTTACTACAGCATGGGGGGGGGCAGGGGGGTAAACAGTGTCAGTCTATACAGTACCACTATATACAGTACGGGGGGGGCTGGATCATGTCACAGACTACTGTGGTCACTTTATGAAGTACTGGGGCGGGTAGGATCAGGCCAGCCATCTCACAGACAGATTACAGACTGTGTCACTGACTCACTATATACAGTACTGGTAGGTTAAACAGTGTCACTATATACAGTAATAGGGGTCAGACCATCTCACAGACTGTGGGCACAGGGTACCTCCTTTTGCAGACATGTAATCTGATTCACATTTTTTTTCTGTGTTAAATGTAAATATGTATCAAATTCACGTTTTTGGTGGGGGTGGGGGAGGCCCTTCTTAGATTCTTGCACCTGGGCCCTGTGGTTTCTAGTTACGCCTCTGGTTCCTGCCTGACTTGACCCCTGCTTTTACCTCTGTGATTACATTGTATCTAAGCCTCTTCTGACTACCGCCTTATTTCAGTTCTTTTGACAGACTTGCATTTTAGCCAATCAGTGTCCTCTCATAAGAAACTCCACGTGCGTGAGCACAATGTTATTTATATGAAACACATGCACTAACAACCTCTAGCTGTGAAAACCTGTCAAATGAATTCAGATAAGAGGCGGCCTTCAAGGGCTTAGAAATCAGCATATGAGCCTACTTAGGTTTAACTTTCAACAAAGAATGCCAAGAGAACAAAGCAAATTTGATGATAAAAGTAAATTGGAAAGTTGTTTAAAATTGCATGCCCTATCTGAATCTTAAAAGTTTAACTTTGACTAGACTGTCCTTTTAACTATGTGTTTAACCCTGTGCAGGGATTAACCACCAACAGGTTGATCACTATCTTGCTCTTGTTTTCAGTAGATAGGAATTCCTGATCTTTGGCCATTATTGTCAGTGTTTTTCCTGTGATACAATTCTAAAATTATTCTGATTTTAATAGCCCTGAAGTTCAAAATCGTTATCACCCAAACACAAAATGAAATTGATATCTGCCTTGTTCATCTCCCAATTTCACAATCCAAATATGGATAGTTGAATGATCCCTTTTAATAATCTGTATTGTTACATTTGAAAACGTTTTGGAATATGTGGTAAAGACTAAAAAATAGTGTTGTCTAGGATACATCAAGTCCTTTTTAGCTGTTTGATATAGAAAAATTGGCTCTGTAAATGTGTTAAGTATCAATAATTTGAACTGTGATTAGAATAAAAGGATGGACATTTAAAGAGGCAGTCTAGTTAATATTAACATTTCATGCTTCTGATAGGGCATGCAATTATAAACAACTTTCCAATTTAGATCTATTCTGAGCTGGAAAGATTATTCTGCAAGATAACTAAGTTAAGATTTGAATTCGCACAGATCTTAACGTGGTGATCTTGCACAAGAATCAATCCGGCTCCTAAAATAGCAGAATAGCGCATATTTCCACATTTCTGAATGCACATACCTAATGTTTATTTTAAAAATTCTATAAGTGCACAAGGTATTGGCTTTAGGTAAGGGTACTTTAAGATGGAAAAGATGAGAAAGGCTAAAGATTTAGGATAGATAATGAGACAGAGAAGGAATGGTTCGCTAGAAAGGTTGGAGAGTTTGAAAGTTACAGATTCATTGGGAAAGTAGTTTTTAAGACTGTCTGAAGTAGATTGAATGTCTGCAGGATCCAGAATCTGACCATGCTACATGCTACCCAGGGATTACTTGATCAGTGCAAGGACTCTCATGTCTTTTGCTTACTGGCCTCTGCAAAGGAAATTGAAAAAATATTGAAAGGTACTTAAAAGGCCATAATATAAAAAAAATGACAATTGACCCTTTACTAGTCAGTAGTCACTATTAGTCCCGAGTAGGGATGGGCGAATGTGTAAATTTTCGAATTTCGAATGTAGAACAAATGTTATTACCGAAATTCGAATTCTAAATCCGAATGTCGATAAGAACGAATATTCTTAAAAATTCGAAAATCGAATGTTATTTACAGTTTTCGAATGTCACTTTCGAATTCGAATGTTTATAATTATATCGAATGTCCACATTCGAAATTTTGAATTTAACATTCTATTTAACAAATACTATTCAGAAGTTCAATAGTTCATGTGGTAGGGCCGGAATCTAGTAAATTGATACATAATAGATACAAATATATCATTTCGAATGTTTCCATATAGAATATTGCATAATTCGAATATTATATTTAAAGAAAGCATTAGAAATACTATTACAAACATATAAATTCGAATTTTTCGAATTCGAATATTGCATAATTCGAATATTACATTTAAAGAAAAAGCATTAGAAATACTATTACAATCTAAATTCGAATTTTTCGAATTTGAATACACGTATTGCATAATTCGAATATTACATTTAAAGAAAAAGCATTAGAAATACTATTACAATCTAAATTCAAATTTTTCGAATTCGAATATTGCATAATTCGAATATTACATTTAAAGAAAAAGCATTAGAAATACTATTACAATCTAAATTCGAATTTTTCGAATTCGAATATTGCATAATTCGAATATTACATTTAAAGAAAAAGCATTAGAAATACTATTACAATCTAAATTCAAATTTTTCGAAAAGAATATTTTCGAATGTAATCGTAAAATTCGAAACCGAACATTCAAAAATCGAATGTTAGAATGTTATGTAAACATTTGAAATTCGATTCGAACGAACGAATGTGTTAAAATTTGTGCCGTTTTTCGAATGTTGCGAAACATTCGCCCATCCCTAGTCCCGAGCAGAAACCTCTGCTCTGCCAATTGGGTCAGTATGAGTTTCCTCTCAGTATGCTCTGTGAGGGTTAAAAGTCTAAAATTACAATAGCGCTGCGGATTCTGTTGGCGCTCTACAAATAACCGATAATAATAATTAGACAATGTAATTTTTGACTAGTATGGCCCTTTAAAACTGCAAAACAATGCAAATTTACATAAGAATTTGACAGCTTTATATATGTTACTAAAATGTATTTTGTATGTCCTTGTTAAAGGGACATTAAACCCAAAAATGTTCTTTTATGATTCAGATAGAGAATACAATTTTAAACAACTTTCCAATTAACTTCTATTATGAAATTTGCTTCATTCTTTAGATATCTGTTGTGGAAGAAATAGCAATGTACATGGGTGAGCCAATCACACAAGGCATCTATGTGCAGCCACCAATCAGCAGCTACTGAGCCAATCTAGATATGCGTTTCAGCAAAGGATATCAAGAGAATGAAGAAGACTAGATCATAGAAGCAAATTAGAAAGTTGTTTAAAATTGCATGCTCTTTCTAAATAATGAAAGAAAAAGAAATGTTTTTTTTTTTAAAGAAAAAAAAAAGCTGCAGGAAGTCACAGATACCATTAAATTAATATTCTAATTACTATTTATCAATAAATGCTAAATGCCAAATAAAAGACTGTGGAAACTGTTATTAAAATATGTTTTTTTCTGTCTGCAGAAAACACTTGAAGTTTCCTTTTAATATTGAAAGACAGAAATGAGACTTTCAGTAACCATTAGCATTGATAGTAATCCACTTGAAATCACTTGAGAGGATGGTAAAATGTTTAGCTCAAGGAGATTAAGTTTACATAATAAGGCTACTAGACATAGCTTTAATTGCCTTTTTTTCTTTTCTCAGCTTAACATTTACAAAAAGTACTATAATTTATCTGTGAAGAGACAATGGGGCATATTTATAAAGCTCTGTATGGAGCTAGAGGCCCCTTGTTTCCGACGAGCCTTCAGGCTCGCTGGTAACAGAAGTTATGAAGCAGCAGTCTAAAGACGGCTGCTCCATAACTGGTTCATCTGTACTGAGGAGGCGGACAGAAATCAACCTGATCGAATACGATCGGGTTAATTGACACCCTCACAAGAACTGCTGGTGCAATGATAAATACTGACAGCGTATGCTGTCGGCATTTATCGATGTGCAGCGATCTGCAGCGTTTTACAGCGGACATGATATGCTACTTCGTATCATCAAAACAATTTGTGGGACTACACACAACTCGCTATAGTATGTTGTTTCCACACAAAAAGAGGTGCGCCTTTGTTATGCTACTCTCTAATGTGTATAAAGTGAACTAAATAAGTGTAAGGGATAAAATATATATATAATAAAGAAAAATAGTGAATGTAAAGATAAATAAAATTTGTGAAAAAATATCAAATAATATATATTCACCAAATAAAAAAATAAAAAAATAAAAAAATATAAAAATAATTAATATACAAACTTGCTATAATTCTTCTAATAGTCTTTCTTAAATAATAGTCCAACCAAAGTCCATATATGTGTGATCAAAACAAAATGGTGTTCCTGATATAAGGACGAACATCAAATGATCCCCATCAGGTAGCTGCTCTCTCCATATAAAATGCTCAGATGTAACAAGTCCTAAAAGACAAAAAGGCAGAGGCGCTCTTGGTGCAGACAACTTTGTGACAGTAATATATCGCACTTGTGTTAGTAATAGGAGCGATACTCACAAGTGTAGATGCACTTGCAGTGCAATATCAGATGAGCCGAAGCTTCAGAGCCGCTCGGCTGACTCAAAACTATCCGATCCAATGTGTAGCTACAAGGTGAGTCCACGGAGCTTCCAAAGTAGCGATACCTGTATAACAAAAAAAAGAGAAGACTCCCTTGGTGCAGAACAGACCGGTACCGTGATGCACAGACAATAGGTACTGTGAAATTCTACTCACAAAGGAAGTTGCACGACCAGTGCAATATCAGACAGGCCGAAGCTTCAGAGCCGTTCGGCTGACTCTCGAGGCAAGACAGCTTTCCAGAGATAGACCATCAACCAGGAATAAGAGACAGGCCACTAGTTTGTGTACTTAGTAAAGGCTGCTATTATGATACACAGGCTATCTTGGTCTGGTGGTAGAGCGATTTATAAAAAGATATTCCCAGTCCGATATTCAGATGAATTCAAAGTATTCAAAGGCAAGGTAGATTAAATAAAACACATTTATTTAAAAACTTTAAAAGATAACTTAGCAACGCGTTTCTCGGCTTATGTGCCGTTTCATCAGGCTTCGTATCATGTCCACTCGCACATTGTTAAATATGCCCTAATAGGTCAATTTTTATGTATAAATACAAGATACATTATTGAAACCAAAGAGTATTTGCAATAAAATATACAGTAAACCCTGTCAATATCTAATAAGGGAAACTACAGTGGGTATTGAAAAGAGTCACCCCCCTTGAAAATAATTAAAAAATTTTGGCTTTGCAGGTTGAAATAAAGACAGACACAGATTTTGTTTATACAATTGTAATTACTCAGTGCAACTTATAACATTCAAGTTAAAGATATAACACCAACATGTCAGACAAAAATAAAAATAAATAATAAAAAAAAATCACTGAGTTGCAAAAAGGATCACCCCCTTGTGTCAGTATTTTGTTAAACCACCTTTTGCTTTAATTACAGTCTTTAGTCTGTTGGGATATGTATCTACTAACTTTGCACATCAATATTAGCCTACTCTTCTTTGCTGAACTGCTCCAGTTCCGTTACATTTGACGGTGACAGTTTGTGAACTGCAGTCCTTAAGTCAAGTCACAGATATTCAACAGGGTTTAAGTCTGGGCTCTGACAAGGCATTGGAAGGACATTCACCTTTTTCTCCTTCAACCACTGTGTGGTCCTTTTTTCTGTGTGCTTTGGGTCATTGTCATGTTGGAAGGTAAACCTTCTTCCCATTGACAACTTCCTGGCAGAGGGCAGCAGATTTTCCTCAAGAATTTAACGGTATTATGCCTCATCCATTATTTGTTTTATCATGACAAGTGCTCCAGTGCCTGCTGCAGAGAAACACCCCCATAACAGGATATTACCACCTCCATGCTTTACTGTAGGTATGGTGTTATTTGGATGGTGAGCTGTATTGGATTTCCTCCACACATATCAATTGGTGTTGAGGCCAAATAATTCAATTTTAGTCTAATCTGACCATAAGACTTTTTTCCATGTGGCCTCAGAATCTCCTAGGTGTGTTATGGCAAAGCTCAGTCGTGAATGCATGTGGCCTGTCTTGAGGAGTGGCTTTTTTCTTGCAACCCTCCCATACAAGCCATATTTGTGGAGAATTTGTGATATTGTTGTCACATGCACACAATGACCACTCTTTGTCATAAATTCATGCCACTGCTTCAGAGTTGCTGTGGGCCTCTTTGTAGCCTCTCTGACCAGTTTCCTCCTGGCTCTTTCATCCAGTTTGGACTGACGTCCTGATCCAGAGAGGGTCTGTGTTGTACCAAATACCTTCCACTTCTTAATAATAGACTTCACAGTGCTTCTAATCATTGATAAAGCCTTTGATATTTTCTTGTATCCATCTCCTGACTTGTGCCTGTCCACAACTTTACCCCGGAGATCTTTTGACAGTGCCTTGCCACCCATAGTTGATTATTTGCTTCAGTTGCACCATCAGAGACTGAGATGCTCCAGGAAAGCTCTTTCATGCCGAGCTGATCAATAGGACCACAGCTGATCACAGTTGAAGGTCAAATGGCTTTGTGTGTTTCATTGAGAAGGTGATTAACTACACCTGATTGAGTTTAAAAGTAATTTTAGGAGGGGGTGATCCTTTTTCCAACTCAGTGATTCTGTTATTGAATTATCTTTATTTTTATCTGATCTGACATGTTGGTGTTATAGCTTTTACTGTTATAATTTGTGCTGAGTGATTTCAACTGGATAAACAAAATTTGTGTCTGTCTTTATTTCAGGCTGCAAAGCAACAACATTTTATTATTTTTAAGGGAGGTGATTCTTTTCAATACCCACTGTAAAACAACATGGCAATTACATTTATTGCCTTGCCTGCTTTTGCCTTAAAATGTTTCTTTAGTTCCACTTCTTGTTAAAGTCTTCATGTCTATAAACTTGTAAGAAGTACATGACATTTTTAAATAATCATCATTTGTTAGCAGCCAAAAATGGCTGCCAAGCTCTGCCCACAGCTTTCTTCCTGTCCAGTTAGATGTTTTCTTGTATGACAGATTAGCAGTGCACGTTTAATATTTTTCAGTTGGCTATTTCAAATTGCACATGCACAAATCAATATTTGTGAGTAGGAAAGCTTATTTAAGAGTCGATCAGGATTGGAGAAATTTAACATATCAAATTATACTTGAAATAGGTGTGCAGAGCTGGTCGGCCATTTTCAGCTCCTAACAAACAATGAATATTTAAATGTTTCATGTACTTCTTACAAGCTTATAGATGTGGGACCAACCAGTTGCAGGATTATTCTCTGGTATGTAACAAAGTAATTAAAATAATGTTCTAGACTGTCCCTTCCATTATGGTTAAATTAACTGAGTCTGCAACATTCTACATTCCCAGTTAGAGCCTTAGCAGTGGGAGTTGGATTTTTTTCCTACTTGGTCATACATTTCCACAGATTTAAATTCAGAGAACAAAATGAAATTGTTTTTGTGTATTTGTGTATGTATTTATGTGTATGTATGTATGTATGTGTGTGTGTTTATATGTATGTGTGTATATACTGTATGTATGTGTGTATGTATGCGTGTATATACAGTACATATGTGTGTATTTATGTATTTAGTAACACCTAGATTATGAGTTTTGAGCGCTATAGGGAAAGTAAAGAACGGAACAGAATTGGCATTATTTAACCCCCTATAGCACTGCCATTACAAGTTTTGAAAAACCTGGCTTGCGTGTGCGATATGGAGATTTTAATCTCCATACCGCACAAAAAATAAGCAGTGTTTTGACGTGCTCCTGCACGCTTTCCCCATAGACATCAATGGGGAGAGCTGTAAAAAAAAAAGTCTAACACCTGCGATTGCCGAAACAAAAGCTCCGTAACGCAGCCCTATTGATGTCTATGGGGAAAAAGAAAATACAGTTTAAACCTAACACCCTAACATAAACCCCAAGTCTAAACACGCCTATTCTGCTGCCCCTGACATCGCAGACGCCTGCCTACATTTATTAACCCATAATCTGCCACCTCCAATATCGCCGGCCCCTAAATAAAATTATTAACCCCTAATCTGCCACTCCCGATATCGCCGCCACTATACTAAAGTTATTAACCCCAATTCCACCGCACCTCAACATCGCCACAACTAAATAAAATTATTAACCCCTAAACCTCTGGCCTCTCAAATCACTAACACTAAATAAACCTTTTAACTCCTAAACCGCCAGCCCCCACATTGCAACAACCTAAATTAAACTATATTAACCCCTAAACCTAACCCTAACATAACCCTAATCCTAACCCTAACCCTAAATCTAACCCTAAACCTAACCCTAACACCCCTAACTTTTACATAATGAAATTAGATCAAAATTAAATTTACAATTATTAACTAAATAATACCTATTTAAAACTAAAAACGTACTTACCTGTAAAATAAAACATAAGCTAGCTACAATATAACTAATAGTTACATTGCAAGGGACGCCATCTTGGATCTCGTACCTTGCATTGAATATTTAGTATACGGCATCGACCGTATGAAGAGGATGCTCCGCGACAGATGTCTTCAGGATGGACCCACTCCGCGCCACCGGGATCAAGATAGAAGATGCCGCCTGGATGAAGATTGAAGAGGCCGCCTGAATGAAGACTTCTCGCCGCTTGGATGAGGACTTCTCCGCCGGGATGAAGATTGAAGAGGTTGCCTGAATGAAGACTTCTCCGCGGGGATAAAGATCGTTCAAGCAGAACTTCAAACACTGTAAGTGGATTGTCTTGGGGTTAGTGTTGGGTTTTTTTTTGGGTGGGTTTTATTTTTAGATTAGGGTTTGGGCAGTTAAAGAGCTAAATGTCCTTTTAAGGGCAATGCCCATCCAAATGCCCTTTTTTATTTTGTGGGTAACTTAGAGCAATGCCCTTCAAAAGGCCCTTTTAAGGGCCATTGGTAGTTTATTCTAGATTAGGTTTTTTATTTTGGGTGTTTTTTTTATGGGTATTAGAATAGGAATATTTTTTTTTTATCATTTGTTTGTTATTTTGTGTAATGTCTTTTTTTAGGGTGTGCTTGTTTTTCTTTTGTAGGAAAAGAGCTATTATCTTTAGGGCAATGCCCTACAAAATGCCCTTGTAAGGGCACCCAAAAGGCCTTTTTAAGGGCCCTTGGTAGTTTATTTTAGATTAGGCTTTTTTTATTTTGGGGTGTTTTTTTTTTAAAGGGTATTAGAATAGGAATATTTTTTATTTTATTTTGATAATTTCGTTTTTGTTTTTTTTGTAATGGTAGGGTTTTTATTTTTGTAATAGTAAGTATTTTTATTTTTTGTAATTTTAGGTTTTAGTGTAAGGTAGCTTAGGTTTTATTTGACAGGTAAGTTTGTATTTATTATAGTTAGTAAATAATTAATTAATAAGTTAATAACTATTTACTAACTAGTCTACCTAGTTAAAATAAATACAAACTTACCTGTGAAATATAAATAAAACCTACGCTAGCTACAATATACTATTAGTGATATTGTAGCTAGCTTAGGTTTTATTTCACAGGTAAGTATGTATTTAGTTTTAGCTAGGTATTATTTAGTTAATAATTTAGCTCTATTTTAATTATGTTAAAGTTAGGGGGTGTTAGGGTTATGTTTGGGTTAGGGGTTAATAGTTTAATTTAGGTTTTTGCAATGTGGGGGACTGGCGGTTTAGGGGTTAATTGGTATTATTTAATTAATAATTGTAAGTTTAATTTAGCTATATTTTAATTATGTTAAAGTTAGGGGGTGTTAGGGTTAGGGTTATGTTAGGGTTAGGGTTATGTTAGGGTTAGGGTTAAGTTAGGGTTAGGTTTAGGGGTTACTAGTTTAAATTAGTTTATTGCAATGTGGGGGGCTTTCAGTTTAGGGGTTAATAGTTTAATTTATTATATTTTGTTGTGGGGGCTTTCGGTTTAGGGGTTAACATAACAGGTTTATTATAGTGGCGGCAGTATAGGGCTTAATAACTTTAGTATAGCAGGGGCGATGTGGGCGGACTACAGATTAGGGGTTAATAATATTTAAAAAGTGTTTGCGATGCGGAAGGGCGGTGGTTTAGGGGTTAATAACTTTAGTATAGTGGTGACGATGCCGGGGAGCGGCGGAATAGGGGTTAATAAATTTTAGTAGTGGCGGCGATATCGGGAGCGGCAGATTAGGGGTTTATAAATGTATTATAGTGTTCGTGATGCGGGAGGGCCTCAGTTTAGGGGTTAATATGTAGTTTATGGGTGTTAGTGTATTTTTTAACACATTAGTTATGAGTTTTATGTTACAGCTTTGCAGCGTAAAACTCATAACTACTGACTTTAGATGGCGTTACGGATCTTGTGGTTTTAGGCTGTAACGCTCACTTTTTAACCTGACCTCAAAATTCATAATACCAGCGCTATGGGAATCCCATGAAAAAACGTCATTTTTAGGAGTGCGGTACTGACGTTGCAGTACAGGCTAAAAGGCTTGCGGTATAGCTATACTGACAAGACTTGTAATGGCTGCAGTGCTGTTTTAACTCTGAAAATACCATATTTTCAGCGTTAAAAGACGAACGCTCAAATTTATAATCTAGCTGTAAGTTAGTAAGTACTTGGTACCATAACAGGCAACTGTTAGCAATTTTTAAATGAAGAAGAACACAAAGATTATTCATTTCTAAGCGCACAACTTGCTTACACTTACAATTCATCTTTTTATGAATCTCAGTATTGGCAATTTTCAAAGTAAGGGCTGACATATGACCTAGGTGACACATGGTAAGAGTGGCACATAGGGAGTACAAATTCTGACTAATAGTTACTTTTTTATATATATAGAAATTTTTAGCTATCAGCATTCTCTTATGCAAAACCCTATAGCTATGCAATCAATAGTGCAATAATAAAATGTATAATAATTTGTAATAATTTTTTATTAATATTTTTTTATATTTTATATTTAATATTTCAATAACAAACACTGAAGTTAGCATTTTTCATATGCACTGACCCGACCGCGTTAGACCTAAATCGCAAAACCCGTAGCGTGTTATTCATATTTTACATTCCAATGTTTTTCACATAGAATTTTCTTTACTTGTTATTATATATATATATATATATACACAGTATATATATATATATATATATATATATATATATATATATATATATATATATATATATATATATATATATATATATGAATAGATATCTATACCAAGATATCTATATACAGGTATAGTATTTACAGATATATATAGAAATATATGTTTACAATAAAAAGTACATCGCTATGTATGTAAAAAAAACATTTGAATGTGAACTATTCATAATTCCTGTTGGGTTAGCACTTGTTCGATAGGTGTTCGATAGGTTTTTTCTTCTGCGCTCTCCATTGGCTTCTATGGGGAGAAATTAACGTGGTCGCGATATTTGGTTAGTACTCAGGTTTCTCTCACACACAACTTTTCCCTTTCAACTTGTAAAACGTATGCTACCTGACGCGTGCAAAAAGCCTCCGTCTAGCGAAGTTTACCATTGAGTGTTCTATTTATAATCTAGCCCTGTATTGTCAGTATCCTAGCCTACTGATCATTTCTTGTTTCCTAAATTTGGGAAATTATTATAATTATTGCTTATTTGTAAAACCTTTACATTAGTATTCCATTTTCTTTTGAATGTAATATGTTACATTATTAAATATGATACGCTGCCCTTGTAAATTGTTATAATTGTTTTATACGTAAATTATATTATCTCATTAAAGTTTATTGAGTTGGCCCTAAATTGGCAATGCTAAACAACATTCTATATACTGTAATTATTGTTATATAGAATAGGCTAATGTGTTTCATAATTAATTAATGCATATTTATAGCTTTGTGCTTGAATATAGAATGATTTTAAAATATGTTAACACTTCCAATATTGATAACATTAATGCTTGATTCATTATAAATAAAACAGCTTCCTATTACAACAAATTGTGCTGAAAATTTGTATTATTGCATAAATTACTAACATAGACAAAATTAGTCATGATGGAATAATTGACAATTTAATCAAATTGATCCAGCTTATAAGAAGTTTTAATATTATTAGAAAACCAGTTAATATATTTTAAAAGCTAGGAACAAAGTTATAAAAAGAAAAAAACAATAATAAATCATTTTTATTTTGAAAAAAAGACAATATTGAAAATATTGCAATAGTTGCAATGCTATATATTAATAATCCTATTATCTTTACATTTAACATTTATTATAATAAATTAAAACCTACTAGGTGTGGGGAATAATCCCAGTGGTAAAAAAATCCAATGTTAGTTTGAAACAAGACTTCTGATTTCTCTAACTCTTGCTGTAATTTAGCACACAAACTCCTTCCAAACTCACCTCAATTTAACCTCTCTCTCTCTCTCTCTCTCTCTCTCTCTCTCTCTCTCTCTCTCTCTCTCTCTCTCTCTCTCTCTCTATCTATCTATCTATCTATCTATCTATCTATCTATCTATCTATCTATCTATCTATATATATATATATATACACACACTGGTAATGTATATTTCCAGTGTTAACTTTTCCTTTTTTAATTAAAAAAAAATATTGTGCGCATAATGAATTTAGAGTTTAACAACTTATTTTATTCATTTATGTAATTAACGGTTATTGTAACATTATTAAGGCTTGAATATTAAGGCTTGAAATGGTGTTAGCATTATCACACTGGACCTTTAATTGGAGGACTATTTATGTATTTTGTGATTTAGACAGAGCATACCATTTTAAGGTTACCAATTTACTCCTATTATCAAATTAGCTTCATTTTCAAGATATTCTGCGTTGGAGAGATACCTAGGTACACATCTAGAGAACTACATGGCAGGACTTGGCTCGTCTGACTACCAGCTCTGGTTTTGATTCCTGGCTTGTTATTTTTGCACTTCTCGTCTCAGTCTGATTCCTGGCACCCTGACAATATATATATATATAAAGAGCGAAGTGGGAAATGGCACACAAAAACAAGTAAGAACCCCTATGCTCTGCTGAAAATGTGTACATACAATCCAAAAGAACCTCACGCTCAGCCACTGCGTATGGAGATTCTCAAGCAGGCACAACAGACAGGGATTTGTATTCCAAAAAAGCTTTTAATGACCAGAATATGAAATGGGCTTTTGGGGCACGATCCGATATACAGCGTAGTTTGCGGCGCAAGCGAGGGAACCTGCGTCGCCCGCAGTTTCAGCTCGCAACTCGAGCTATCCAATATACGGCGCCGTCAGTTGCTAACGTGCCGTAAGTCGGATAAACCAGCGATGTCCAGAAATCTGCGCAAGTACAAATTTCTGGCGTCGCCAGTGACTTACACCATGTTAGAAACTGCCGGCGCCTATAAAACCTGACTAAAGTATGAAATCACCCGCACTGTCTAACATGCCTCCCTAACATAGCCCGACACGTATAACCCTCTATCCGCTATCCCCCCTCTCTATGCTAACAATAAAATATGTATTAACCCCTAAACCGCCGCTCCCAAACCCCGCCGCAACCTAATAAAGTTATTAACCCCTAAACCGCCGCTCCCGGAACCCCCCGCCAGCTATATTAAATCTATAACCCCCTAAAGTGAGCCCCTACCCTGCCGCCATCTATATTAAATTATTTAACCCCTAAAATACTAAACTATCCCTACCACTAAACCTAAGTCTAACCCTACAAATAGCCCTGAAAAGGCCTTTTTGCGTGGCATTACCCCAAAGTAAACTGCTCTTTTGCCAGCCCTTAAAAGGGCTTTTGGCGGGGCTTTGTCACAAAGTAATCAGCTCTTTTGCCTACAATCTAAATCCCCCTACACCGCTGCCACCTATAATAAATGTATTAACCCCTAATCTAATCCCCCTACACCGCCGCCAGCTATATTAACTATATTAACCCTAATTATATTAGGGTTAATATAGTTAATATAATTATTATATTATATATATTAACTATATTAACCCTAATTATATTAGGGTTAATATAGTTAATATCGTTATTATAATATATATATATATATATATTAAGTATAACAACCCTATCTAACTCTAACATCCCTAACTAAACTCTTATTAAAATAAATCTAATTTTAATATTATTAATTAAAATATTCCTATTTAAATCTAAATACTTACCTATAAAATAAACCCTAAGATAGCTACAATATAATTAATAATTACATTGTAGCTATGTTAGGGTTTATATTTATTTTACAGGTAAATTGTTAATTATTTTAAATAGGTATAATAGCTATTAAATAGTTATTAACTATTTAATAGCTACCTAGTTAAAATAATTACCCAATTACCTGTAAAATAAATCCTAACCTAAGTTACAAATACACCTACACTATCAATAAATTAAATAAAGATGCTGCCGGATGGAAGAAGACTTTGCTGCCGCTTGGATAAAGACATCGCCCGGATCGGATGAGGAGTTCGGCCCGGTGTGGTGAAGACAAGGTAGGGAGATCTTCAGGGGGGTAGTGTTAGGTTTATTTAAGGGGGGTTTGGGTGGGTTTAGAATAGGGGTATGTGGGTGGTGGGGGGTGGTATTGTGTTTTTTTTAAGGCAAAAGAGCAGTTTTCTTTGGGGCATGCCCCCACAAAAGGCCCTTTTAAGGGCTGGTAAGGTAAAAGAGCTTTGAACTTTTTTTAATTTAGAATAGGGTAGGGAATTTTTTTTATATTGGGGGGCTTTATTATTTTATTAGGGGGCTTAGAATAGGTGTAATTAGCTTAAAAATCTTGTAATCTTTTTTTTATTTTTTGTAATTTAGTGGTTTTTTTTGTAATTTAGTTTAGTTTATTTAATTGTATTTTTAGATAGATATTTGTAGTTTATTTAATTTATTGATAGTGTAGGTGTATATGTAACTTAGGTTAGGATTTATTTTACAGGTAATTGGGTAATTATTTTAACTAGGTAGCTATTAAATAGTTAATAACTATTTAATAGCTATTGTACCTAGTTAAAATAATTAACAATTTACCTGTAAAATAAATATAAACCCTAACATAGCTACAATGTAATTATTAATTATATTGTACCTAACTTAGGCCTAGATTTAGAGTATAGAAAAATATAAAAATGAAACTCTCCAACATGCCAAAGTTTCAATGCTTTATTCTAGAGAGTGCAGAGTCAAACAGCCACAACGTTTCGGGGAGCCATGCCCCTTAATCATGTGGTAAGTGATAGTACAGGTACACCTGTTTAAATAGCTCACCTTGGGATTTTAACCCTTACAATCTTGTAATTTACATTCTATGAATGCAACAGCACCATCTGCTGGTGAAAAATAGGTAGACCATGTACAAAAATTAAAAACAAAACAGCTATGAAGCCCCTATAACAGAACCATATCTACACATACAAAAAATACTGCAATTTGTTCATTAGAATTTATTTACACAACATTAAGCACCATGATTTTAGATTAGTACTACAGAATGCAAGAACACAAGAGCAACACCAGTTCAATAGAACACAGACCAGTCTATCTCTCTATTAAGCCCCCTAGGTTCCAGGGTATCCAACTTAAAAATCCAATAGGATTCACGTTGTTTCAAAAGGATGTCCCTATTGCCACCCCTACGGGGGGTCTTAATTTGTTCGATTACCTGGAACCTCAGTTGGCTAATATGGTGTCCCATAGCTAGAAAATGATAAGCTACTGGTGCAGTGAATACCTTACACCTGATGTTGCTCTTGTGTTCAGTGATTCGATCCCGTACCCTCCTAGAGGACTCGCCAATGTAGGCTTTCCCACATGGGCATTTGATCATATAGATCACATAACTGCTGTTGCAAGTAAAATAGTCCCTATAATGAAATTTATAACAGCTATGTGGGTGTAAAAAATAGGGACTTTTTACTATTGAATTACAATAGCTACACCCTAAACAGGGGAAACAGCCTAAATTCTTTTTAGTGATGAACCGTTGTGACATTGTTCTACCAGGGCCAATGTCAGCTTTAATTAAAGAGTCTCTCAAGCTCTTACTGCGCTTATATGCTGGCATTGGCATTTGGTCAAATTCAACAACCTCCGAATTGCAATCTTTTAGGATACCCCAATGTTTTCTGATAATTTTCCAAACCTGATCACTTTGTCTGGAAAATTCAGATACAAAGATCATCCTCTTTGAATCTTTTTTAGCGGATGAACCAGGCTTTAACAATGATTTTCGATCCAATTGAGACACCTGATTAATGGTGTCTACAATGAGATCTCTGGGGTACCCGCGTTGCAAAAATTTGTCACCCATTTCTGAAAGTCTCAAGGGTACTTTAGAATCCTCTGCAACTATGCGCTTAACTCTAAGCAACTGACTCTTTGGCAATGATCTGATTAGAGAAGGATGATGTGCACTGCTGTATAACAGCAGATTATTCCTATCAGTTTCCTTACTGAAAATATCAGTCTTGAAATTGCACCCATCCTTCAAAACAGTCACGTCCAAAAAGTCAATTGAAATTTCGCTGTAAGTAAGTGTGAACTTAATGCTGTTTGTCGAATTGTTCAACTCCTTAACAAAAAGTTCAAGGGCTCCAACGTTGCCCAACCATATTCCAAAAATATCATCAATGTAGCGCCACCAGGTGGCGCCACAATGACGAAACAAATAATTTTCGAAAACAAATTTCTCTTCAAAGAGATTCATAAAAATATTTGCATAGTTAGGGGCAACGTTGGAGCCCATGGCTGTACCCTGCAACTGAAGATAAAAAAAGTCTTCAAATAAAAAATAATTATTAAAGAGTATAATCTCTAACAGTTGCAGAATAAACCAAATTTGTGAACTGGAATATAAACCAGAGGTAAAAAGCGCATGTTTAACAGCTCCCAGCCCGCTCTCATGGGTGATTGAGGTATATAAACTTGCTACATCCAGACTGAAAAGAATAAATTTATCAGTCTGGAGTTGCAAGTTGTTCAGATTTAGAGTATGGCGGTAGCCGTGAAAACCAGTGTTAGAGGCTCCTAACGCTGATTTTAGGCTACCTCCGGTATTTGGAGTCACTCAAAAAAGGGTCTAACGCTCACTTTTCAGCCGCGACTTTTCCATACCGCAGATCCCCTTACGTAAATTGCGTATCCTATCTTTTCAATGGGATTTTTCTAACTCCGGTATTTAGAGTCGTGTCTGAAGTGAGCGTTAGAAATCTAACGACAAAACTTCAGCCGCAGAAAAAAGTCAGTAGTTAAGAGCTTTCTGGGCTAACGCCGGTTCATAAAGCTCTTAACTACTGCACTCTAAAGTACACTAACACCCATAAACTACCTATGTACCCCTAAACCGAGGTCCCCCCACATCGCCGCAACTCGATTAAATTTTTTTAACCCCTAATCTGCCGACCGCCACCTACGTTATCCTTATGTACCCCTAATCTGCTGCCCCTAACACCGCCGACCCCTATATTATATTTATTAACCCCTAATCTGCCCCCCACAATGTCGCCGCCAGCTACCTACACTTATTAACCCCTAATCTGCCGTCTGCACGCCGCCGCCAGCTACATTATCCCTATGTACCCCTAATCTGCTGCCCTAACATCACCGACCCCTATATTATATTTATTAACCTCTAACCTGCCCCCCCACAACGTCGCCGCCACCTACCTACAATAATTAACCCCTAATCTGCCGACCGCAAAGAGCCGCCAGCTACATTATAGCTATGTACCTCTAATCTGCTGCCCCTAACACCGCCGACCCCTATATTATATTTATTAACCCCTAACCTGCCCTCCCTAACATCGCCGACACCTAACTTCAATTATTAACCCCTAATCTGCAGACCGAATCTCGCCGCTATTCTAATAAATGTATTAACCCCTAAAGCTAAGTCTAACCCTAACACTAACACCCCCCTAAGTTAAATATAATTTTAATCTAACGAAATTAATTAACTCTTATTAAATAAATTATTCCTATTTAAAGCTAAATACTTACCTGTAAAATTAATCCTAATATAGCTACAACATAAATTATAATTATATTATAGCTATTTTAGGATTAATATTTATTTTACAGGTAACTTTGTATTTATTTTAACCAGGTACAATAGCTATTAAATAGTTAAGAACTATTTAATAGCTAAAATAGTTAAAATAATTACAAATTTACCTGTAAAATAAATCCTAACCTAAGTTACAATTAAACCTAACACTACACTATCAATAAATTAATTAAATAAAATACCTACAATTACCTACAATTAAACCTAACACTACACTATCAATAAATAAATTAAATACAATACCTACAAATAACTACAATGAAATAAACTAACTAAAGTACAAAAAATAAAAAAGAACTAAGTTACAAAAAATAAAAAAATATTTACAAACATAAGAAAAATATTACAACAATTTTAAACTAATTACACCTACTCAAAGCTCTTTTACCTTACCAGCCCTGAATAGGGCCCTTTGCGGGGCATGCCCCAAGAAGTTCAGCTCTTTTGCCTGTAAAAAAAAACATACAATACCCCCCCCCAACATAACAACCCACCACCCACATACCCCTAATCTAACCCAAACCCCCCTTAAATAAACCTAACACTAAGCCCCTGAAGATCATCCTACCTTGTCTTCACCATACCAGGTTCACCGATCCGTCCTGGCTCCAAAATCTTCATCCAACCCAAGCGGGGGCTGGCGATCCATCTTCCGGCGGTTGAAGAGGTCCAGAAGAGGCTCCAAAGTCTTCATCCTATCTGGGAAGAAGAGTAGATCCGGACCCGCAACCATCATCTTCCAAGCGGCATCTTCTATCTTCATCCGATGAGGACCGGCTCCATCCTGAAGACCTCCACCGCGGACCCATCTTCATCCGGCGACATCCAACTGAAGAATGACGGTTCCTTTAAGGGACGTCATACAAGATGGCGTCCCTCGAATTCCGATTGGCTGATAGGATTCTATCAGCCAATCGGAATTAAGGTAGGAATATTCTGATTGGCTGATGGAATCAGCCAATCAGAATCAAGATTTATCCGATTGGCTGATCCAATCAGCCAATCAGATTGAGCTCGCATTCTATTGGCTGATCGGAACAGCCAATAGAATGCAAGCTCAATCTGATTGGCTGATTGGATCAGTCAATCGGATTGAACTTGATTCTGATTGGCTGATTCCATCAGCCAATCAGAATATTCCTACCTTAATTCCGATTGGCTGATAGAATCCTATCAGCCAATCGGAATTCGAGGGACGCCATCTTGGATGACGTCCCTTAAAGGAACCATCATTCTTCAGTTGGACGTCGCCGGATGAAGATGGGTCCGCGGTGGAGGTCTTCAGGATGGAGCCGGTCCTCATCGGATGAAGATAGAAGATGCCTCTTGGAAGATGATGGTTGCCGGTCCGGATCTACTCTTCTTCCCGGATAGGATGAAGACTTTGGAGCCTCTTCTGGACCTCTTCAGCCGCCGGAAGATGGATGTCTAGCCCCCGCTTGGGTTGGATGAAGATTTTGGAGCCAGGACGGATCGGTGAACCTGGTATGGTGAAGACAAGGTAGGATGATCTTCAGGGGCTTAGTGTTAGGTTTATTTAAGGGGGGTTTGGGTTAGATTAGGGGTATGTGGGTGGTGGGTTGTAATGTTGGGGGGGTATTGTATGTTTTTTTTTACAGGCAAAAGAGCTGAAATTCTTGGGGCATGCCCCGCAAAGGGCCCTGTTCAGGGCTGGTAAGGTAAAAGAGCTTTGAACTTTAGTAATTTAGTATAGGTTAGGGCATTTTTTATTTTGGGGGGCTTTGTTATTTTATTAGGGGGCTTAGAGTAGGTGTAATTAGTTTAAAATTGTTGTAAGATTTTCCTTATGTTTGTAAATATATTTTTATTTTTTGTAACTTAGTTCTTTTTTAGTTTTTGTACTTTAGTTAGTTTATTTCATTGTAGTTATTTGTAGATATTGTATTTAATTAATGTATTGATAGTGTAGTGTTAGGTTTAATTGTAGGTAATTGTAGATATTTTATTTAATTAATTTAATGATAGTGTAGTGTTAGGTTTAATTGTAACTTAGGTTAGGATTTATTTTACAGGTAATTTTGTTATTATTTTTACTAGGTAACTATTAAATAGTTATTAACTATTTAATAGCTATTGTACCTGGTTAAAATAATTACAAAGTTACCTGTAAAATAAATATTAATCCTAAAATAGCTATAATATAATTAGAATTTATAGTGTAGCTATATTAGGATTTATTTTACAGGTAAGTATTTAGCTTTAAATAGGAATAATTTATTTAATAAGAGATAATTAATTTCGTTAGATGTAAATTATATTTAACTTAGGGGGGTGTTAGTGTTAGGGTTAGACTTAGCTTTAGGGGTTAATACATTTATTAGAATAGCGGTGAGCTCCAGTCGGCAGATTAGGGGTTAATGTTTGAAGTTAGGTGTCGGCGATGTTAGGGAGGGCAGATTAGGGGTTAATACTATTTATTATAGGGTTAGTGAGGCAGATTAGGGGTTAATAACTTTATTATAATAGCGGTGCGGTCCGCTCGGCAGATTAGGGGTTAATAAGTGTAGGCAGGTGGAGGCGACGTTGTGGGGGGCAGATTAGGGGTTATCGAGAGTTGAAGCTGCGTTAAATATGCTCTACGCTCCTTTTTTGGAGCCTAACGCAGCCTTTATGTGGACTCTCAATACCAGAGTTATTTTTATGGTGCGGCCAGAAAAAAGCCGGCGTTAGCTACGCGGGTTCTTACCGACAAAACTCTAAATCTAGCCGTTAGGGTTTATTTTATAGGTAAGTATTTAGATTTAAATAGGAATATTTTAGTTTATAATATGAATTAGATTTATTTAATAAGAATTTAGTTAGGGGTGTTAGGGTTAGATAGAGTTAATATAGTTAATATAAATACTATAGTAACTATATTAACTATAATATACTTAGGGTTAATATAGATAATATAGCTGGCGGCGGGGTAGGTAGATTAAATTAGGGGTTAATAATTTTAATATAGATGGCGGCGGTGTAAGGGGCTTACATTAGGGGTTAATACCATTAATATAGGTGGCGGCGGTGTAGGGAGGGCAGGTTATAGGGCAAAAGAGCTGTTAACTTTGGGGCAAAGCCCCGCAAAAGGCCCTTTTAAGGGCTGGTAATAGAGCTTATTACTTTATGGATATTAGATTAGGGGTTAATAATATTAATATAGCTGGCGGCGGTGTAAGGGGTCAGATTAGGGGATAGATCAGGTAGATGGCGGCGGTTTTAGGGGCTCACATTAGGGGATAGATCAGTTAGATGGTGGCGGTTTTAGGGGCTCACATTAGGGGATAGATCAGTTAGATGGTGGCGGTTTTAGGGGCTCACAGAAGGGGGTTAGTTTATGTAGATGGCGGAGGTTTAGGGGTTAAATACTTTATTAGGGAATGCGGCGGGGGATCGCGGTTGACAGGTAGATAGACATTTCGCATGCGTAAGGTGTTAGGTTTTATTTAGCAGATCGCGGTTGACAGGTAGATAGACATTACGCATGCGTTAAGTGTTAGGTTTTATTTAGCAGATCGCGGTTGACGGGTAGATAGACATTGCGCATGCGTTAGGTGTTTATTTTGTAGCTAGTTTAGGGAGTTACGGGGCTCCAATAGTCAGCGTAAGGCTTCTTACGGCTGCTTTTTGTGGCGAGGTGAAAATGGAGTAAGATTTCTTCATTTTTGCCACGTAAGTCCTTACGCTGTATATTGGATACCAAACTGCGCTGGTTTGGTATACCTGCCTATGGCCCAAAGAACTATGGGCGACGGCAGAAATATACGCGCGTAACTTCTAGGTTACGCCGTATATGTGATACCAAACCAGCGCAAATATTGGCGACGATTTTTATCGGATCGAGCCCTTGGTCTTGTCATTAAAAGCTTTTTTGGATTGTGTATATATATATATATATACCTATATATCTATATATATATGAATATATAGCTATATATATATATATATATATATTTTTTTTTTTTTTTTTTTTTTTTTTTTTTAATTATTTAACCTATAAACAGGAATGTTTGGTTTAAGAATTTTAGAGGGTGTGTGTAAATAGCAAATTTGATTGGCTGAAGTACTACCTCCCAGTTCATTGGTTTTGCAATAAAGGCTGAAATTAGGAGGAGATGGACAGTCCTGACGAGGCCCCTGTTTCGCTCAGCATTATGGGGCGAAACGCACGTCGACTTTCCTGAAAACAGCTATCACTGCACCTGTGAATGAAGCAGCTGGCCTAAGCCTGCCCGGGAATTTCAAAAATTCAACTGGATAAGCAAGCCTGGATCTTGCGGTAATCAAGTGGTTCCTATAAACCGCCTGGATACGGTTTACACACAGAAGCAAAACGTACACCTGTAAGTCTGTGTCCCCAGTGAGCAGGGAGACGCGGTTGTGAGAGGTGAGACAAGGATGTCGGAGGCCCATGTCCCGGTCCGTTTGCCAATAATACTGTGACTTTGTTTTCCCGGATGTTTGCTGCAATACGCTAACACAGGTCTGCTTTATTGTTTCTGCTTTTCACCACTGAAAGATGATCTATCTGCTATCAAGCGGTTTAAATGCCAAGTTCTAGTTAACATTAGAGGACGTTTTCACCTCGGTTAACACTACTTAACGAACACATGTTTGTAAAAAGGTTTACTTCAGCTGGATTACCAAGTGATACAAATTGTTACTAAATATAACATCAAACTTTCTCTATTTAAGGACTCATATGGTCTTTAAAAAGGACTTTGTTCTGTTACCATCATAGAGAAATCGGCAAAAGATTTTGTTGTTGTACTTAAGCAGTTAGTAACCTGTAGATCACATGTTCTTAACTAGTCTGTTTGCTGCATCTAGATCTTTACACACCTGTGAGAACACATCATTATGCTTGATATACTTTATTAAAAATCCACTGCAGTGGTGCATTTTAGAGATGATAAGCAATTTTTAGCTGTTTATTTTTATGTTAGCAGCTTCTTGCAATAAACTAATTGTATGTGTTTGAATCTGTGCATGTGCAGTTCATTTTTTGGATTCTGTGTTGTCCTGCAGCCGTACATTTCTAAGGAATTGAATGAAATGGGTTACAAATTGAGTGCTGAAATCCCCTACTTTAATTATGGTATCTCATATAGCTCTACCATTTTTTCTTTATCTATAAAATACTGGATTAAATTTAAACTTTAGGGGTCTGCACCACGTCTGATTTTAGCTGACCCTAAGTCATTCGAGATACATATATATATAAGTTACCGGAATAAAATTCCTGTGTCTTTGTATTAAGATAGGTTCTGGACTTTATGTTTTTCTTCCACACTTTTGTAAATTTAATTGTATTTAGGAGTAAGATAGAGGATTCTACATATACTCCATTCGGTGGAATAGAGAAACTGAAAACAATTAAGTTTGTTAAATATTAACCCATTTATGTACTGACTGTGGGGGAACATAGAATCCATTCAAACATGGCCTTTACCCTCTCAGATGAATTATGGGAAGCTGAGTTAAAAGAATCTCTAACTAATACTAACTTAGAGAGTGGCGATTTGGAAACAAATGTGTATAATGCTTTCAAAAAATATAAGAATTGCATTGCAAAGCAAGTAAAAGTTAGAGCTGAAAATTCTAGTCTAGCCAACTATGTAGAAAAAAAGATTGTGCCAAGAGGTCTACGGTTATTCTTAGACCCAGGCTCTAATGCAAGAGAGGAAGAAGGTGGTTTGGAGTTCCTGGATGAATGGAATGAGAAATTATCAACATGTGCCCTAAGTATGATTGAAATGCTTATAAAAAGGATTGACAAAAGATTAGAAAAATTAAAAGATGATGTTGAGAAAGCTTTGGAGGTGGTAAATAAATTTGACAATGACCCCAACTTTGGCAAATTGAATGAGGAAATGAAAACAAATATTTCTAAATTGCAAGCAGATATTAAGTTGAGGAAATGTAGAAAATTACACAGAGACCAAGAGGATTATGTGAATAAAAAGGTTTATGTTTATAAGTTTGATAGAGGATCATATGACTCAGGTACTGACATGTCTGATATTGAAACTGATTCAGAAAGGGCGTCAAAAAACGATGGAACACCGGGGTCTCAGAGTTCAGAACAAAGAGGAGAAGAAGGAGGGGGGGTAGGAGGAAGAGGTGGAGGGAACAGAAACTTGAACCTAGTAGAGTGGAGGTATCCCCAACGACAACAGAGAGGGAGAGGAGAGAATTTGAGACAAGGGTACAGGAGCAGAGGGAGACCACGCAGACGACCCTATCAGGGTTACTAGTCCCAAATGGTTCCAGCAGTGGGAATGGGGAGGATTCAGATGAGGAGACTCCAGGATGTAGCTGGGTCACAGTTAGAGGGCGAAGTAAGCGGAAGAGACAGGCCAGTTCTGAGCTGGTACACCCCAATAGATTTGCAAGATTAAGTGAAGATGTTGGGGATATCAGTTCAGGGGTGGCAGTGTCAGAGAGGGCTGTGTTGCCTAGTATAGTGAACAGTCATTTAGCTGTGGAAGAGGAGCATACTATGGTGGGCAGTCCTTCAGTCATGGAAGAGGGGCATACAAGTCAGGGCCAGAGGCAGATGTTGGTGGTAGGAGACTCTATTATAAGGAAGGTTGATAGGGTAATTTGTCATCCAGACCCTTTACATAGAACAGTTTGCTGTCTTCCAGGGGCTCGTGTTAGGCATATTGTGGAGCGTATTGATAGATTGTTAGAGGGATGCGGGTCTGATCCTGCAGTCATGGTGCATATTGGTACTAATGAAGAAATCAGTGGGAGATGGAGAGTCCTAAAAAATGACTTCAGGGAGTTAGGTAGCAAGCTTAAAGCAAGGACCTCCAAAGTAATATTTTCTGAGATATTACCAGTGCCGTGTGTTAACTCAGTAAGGCAGAAGGAGCTAAGGTCTGTTAATTCATGGCTAAAAACATGGTGTAAAAATGAGGGGTTTGACTTTTTAGAACACTGGGCTGATTTTTCACTAGGGTACAAATTGTACAGTAAGGATGGATTGCACCTGAATGACATGGGTGCAGGTGTGTTGGGGGAAAGGATGGTAGCACGTTTAGAGAACCTTTTAAACTAGGCAAAGGGGGGGAGGGTCAATTAGAACAAAATAGAACAGAGAGATCAGTGTCTGAATATGTCACTCCCTTAATATCTCAAGGAAGGGATGACTTAAGAAATGTCACATTAGAAAGTATAGAGGAAAGTACACCAAGTAGCAGCAGAAAGCACATGAAAATTAAATGTATGACAACAAATGCAAGAAGCATGACAGGTAAAATGGGGGAGCTGACGCTCTTAGTTGCAGAAGAGGACTATGATGTTATCAGTATAACTGAAACTTGGTGGGATGATTCACATGACTGGGCAGTTAACTTAGAGGGGTATACATTATTTAGGAGGGACAGGAATAATAAAAGGGGTGGAGGAATCTGCATGTATATTAAACCTGACCTTAAACCTACAATAAGGGAAGATATTTATGATACAAGTGACAATGTAGAGACCCTGTGGGTTGAAATAAAGAGTGGGGGGGAAAATCCTAAAAAAATATTACTAGGAACATGCTACAAGCCTCCCAACATTAGTGACCCGGAGGAAACTCAACTACTTATCCAAATAGGTAAGGCTGCTAATAACAGTGCTGTAATTATGGGAGATTTTAACTACCCTGATATAAACTGGGCCAATGAAACTAGTAATTCAGCTAAGGGGGATAGATTTTTAAATGTTCTCAGGGATAACTTCTTGTCACAATTAATAGAGGAGCCAACTAGGAGTAAAGCTATATTGGATTTAGTGCTATCAAACAATACAGATATAATATCAAACATAGAAGTTAAAGAACATTTGGGTAACAGTGATCATAACATGGTCACATTTGAAATCTCTTTTCATATGCAGTGTTTTAAAGGCTTAACTAAGACTTTTAATTTCAAGAAAGCAAAATTCAACGATTTAAGGAAATCATTAAATAATATAAATTGGGACAATGTATTTTCTAATAAAAATACAGAGGATAAATGGATAATATTTAAAAATTTGTTAAATAAATATACATATCAATACATACCATATGGTTATAAAAATAAAAATAAAAAAACTAAGCCGTTATGGCTAAATAAAAATGTGTTAAAAGAAATTAGGAAAAAACGTAGGGCATTTAAATTATTAAAAGAAAATAGTACAGACTCAGCATACAATATTTATAAGGAATGTAACAAAGCATGCAAAAAAGCAATCAAATTGGCAAAAATTGAAAATGAAAAATTAATTGCCAAGGATTCTAAGTCTAACCCTAAAAGGTTCTTTAAGTACATAAATAGCAAAAAGTCTAAGAAGGATAATATAGGTACATTAAAATGTGTGGAGGGTAGCATGATAAATAATGACAGGGAGAAGGCTGAGGTACTAAACCAGTTTTTTTCTTCAGTATACACAAGAGAGGAACCATTGAATGATACTTTGGAACAGAATAGAACATGCCAGTCCATACCACTAACTGGGTTTTGTTTAGAGGATATCAGGAAAAAACTAAAAAATATTAAGGTAAATAAAACTCCAGGCCCAGATGGAATACACCCAAGGGTGTTAAGTGAACTTAGCACTGTTATAGACAAACCTTTACTCTTAATTTTTCAAGACTCATTATCCTCAGGCATGGTACCCCAGGATTGGCGTAAAGCTGATGTGGTGCCACTCTTCAAAAAGGGAAGCAGGGATGATCCAGGAAGCTATAGACCAGTTAGTCTGACATCAATAGTGGGGAAGATATTTGAAGGGATTATAAGGGATTATATTGATGAGCATATTCGTGTAAACAAGATTATGAGTTCTAATCAGCATGGCTTTAGGAGAAATAGATCATGTCAAACTAATCTAATTAGATTCTACGAGGAAGTAAGTAAAAACATAGATAAAGGGGAATCAGTTGATGTGATATACTTAGATTTTGCAAAGGCATTTGATACAGTGCCACATGAGAGATTAATGCACAAAATTAAGGGACTGGGAATAGCTGAAAATGTTAGCTCATGGATAAATAACTGGATAAAAGATAGGGAGCAACGAGTAGCAGTAAATGGATCATACTCAGATTGGACAAAGGTAATCAGTGGCGTCCCCCAGGGATCAGTACTGGGCCCTGTTCTTTTTAATATTTTTATAAATGACTTGGAGCAAGGATTAAATAGCGACATCTCTATTTTTGCAGATGATACTAAGTTAAGTAAGGTCATTAGGTCAGAGCAGGATGAACTCTCTTTGCAAAGGGATTTGCTAAAATTAGAACTATGGGCAAGTGAATGGAAAATGAGATTTAATACGGAAAAATGTAAGGTTCTACATTTTGGAAGTAAAAATAAGCAGGCTATGTATTTTTTAAATGGGACAAGACTTAGCCAAACACAGGAGGAAAGGGATTTGGGAGTAGTAATAGATAACAAGCTAAAGATGAGTGCACAATGCAGGGCAGCGGCTTCAAAGGCTAATAAGATACTAGCATGTATTAAAAGAGGCATTGATTCAAGGGAGGAAAGCATAATTCTGTCATTATATAAAGCCCTGGTAAGACCTCACCTTGAGTTTGGAGTGCAGTTCTGGGGACCGATTGCTAAAAAAGATATTGCAGAACTAGAAAAAGTTCAGAGAAGGGCCACAAAGCTAATAAGGGGATTGGAGAAATTAACCTATGAGGAGAGGCTAGCCAAACTGGGTCTGTTCTCTTTAGAAAAAAGGCGCTTGAGAGGTGACATGATTACTTTATATAAATATATTCAAGGCCCATATACAGAGATGGCAGAAGCTCTTTTTATTCCAAGAAAATTGGTTCTGACAAGAGGTCATAATTTAAGGTTGGAGGAAAGGAGATTTAATCTCCTGCAACGGAAACGTTTTTTTCACTGTAAGAGCAATAAAATTGTGGAACTCATTACCAAAGGAGGTAGTGAATGCCAATACCATAGATACATTTAAAAATAGTCTGGATAAATTTCTGTATATAAACAAAATTCATGGATATGATTGCTAGTATTAAATGGGTCACATTTTAATGGGGTTATTTAAGCTTAACTGGAGCTTTTTGTAAGTATTTTAGATTTGTATAGGTTGAACTCGATGGACTTCAGTCTTTTTTCAACCTTATCTACTATGTTACTATGTTACTATGTTAAATACAGCCACAGATGAATTGCAGATAATTAATCTTTCTTCGTTCAGTTTAAATTTGACTCATATTGAAGTATTAAAGAAAGGTTTATCCTTTTGTCCCACAAATAAATTAAACAAATTTGATCTAATCAAGGATCTTCACTTGTTTGCCAGAAAAATAGTGCTACATTATACTATGTTTCAGCGCTCTGAGCAACAAAAAGATGAGGAAACTCTAAAAATTTTAACATCATTCTTGTCAGAAAATGAAGAGAGTGAATCCACTACTAGATTGAATTCTGTTTTTAGAACCAATTTCAAATTGAAATCGACTTTTATGCCCTCTATAGCACAGGTTCCAGCTGTGTCACTGTTTGTAAAAGCTGTAGAAAAACAAATCCATAAATTGCCAGATGACTGGATATGGGCAGATAATCTAACAGCAAAACAGAGACAAGCTTTAAAAGAGCTGAATTCTGCAAAAGGGGTAATTTTTAAGCCAGCCGACAAGGGCGGAAATTTGGTTCTATTAGATGAGTCTTTTTACCTGAACGAAGTCAAAAGACAGTTATCAGACAAATTGCATTATGAGAAACTCCCTAGAAATCCTATTAACCAAATGAAATCAAAATTAAGTAGAATTTTACAAGAGGCCAAAATGGAAGGTCTGATCTCTCCAGACGAGTTCAAATTCATGAATCCAGTGTGTCCGGTTATGCCAACATTTTACATTATCCCTAAAATTCATAAAAATATGACACATCCCCCAGGGCGACCCATTGTGTCTGGGATTGGCGGCATCAGCGAACACATTGGACAATATGTAGACTTCTTCCTGAGACCCTTCCTTTTATCACTTCCCTCGTATGTAAAAGATACTCCAGACCTCCTGAGGAAATTAGACGACCTAACTGTCTCCCCTGACACTATCCTAGTCTCTTTAGATGTAGAAAGTCTTTATTCATCTATACCACATGAGAAAGGAATAAGTGCCTGTAAACTTTTTCTAGAAAGTAGGGGATTAAACAGTGACATGCATACAGCCTTTGTCATAAAACTTCTTCATTTCATTCTTGAAAACAATGTTTTTCAGTTTGATGGCTCAGTATATAGGCAGGTCAGGGGGACAGCTATGGGTGCAGTATGTGCGCCAACTTATGCGTGTCTCCATCTGGGAGCATGGGAGTTAGATGTCTTTGATCAATATAGTGAGACGTTTGACTCCCATGTGTCCCTATGGATTAGATTTGTGGATGACATCTTTATCCTATGGGATGGCCCCCTGACTTGCCTACATGACTTCATCTCTGAGTTAAATAAAAATGATCGTAACATTTTTCTAACTTATTCCTTTAGCAATAAGGAATTACCCTTTTTAGACATTTGTATTAAAAAAGAAGGAAGCCGCATCTCAACTGAAAATTTTCGTAAAGAAACGGCAACAAACAATCTGTTGGAAGCCTCAAGTGGGCATCCAGATCCCTTGAAAAAAGGCATCCCATATGGCCAACTCTTGAGATTAAAGAGAAATTGTTCTTCTAACACTAAATTTAATTATCATGCTGAGAAAATGTGTAAACGTTTCATTGAAAGAGGTTATTCTCATAACCTAGTGAAAAAAACTTTAAACAAAGTAAGTAAACTGAACCGTCAAGACCTTTTGTATAACCAAAAAGAAACAAAAACTGAGAATAACATCAGATTCATTACTACATTTAATTGCCAATGGCAAAGTATAAGAGATATTCTATCTCAAAATTGGCATTTTTTAACCTTAGATGACAAAATAGCTGATAAGGTAGGAAATAGACCCCTATTGACCGCAAAAAAATCGCCTAATCTTAAAGATAAATTAGTTAGAAGCAGATTTACTCGGTCAGAACCAGGTACAAACTGGTTAACTAAAAAACAAGTGAAAGGAAGCTTTCCTTGTGGACATTGTGTCTATTGTCCATATTTGCCAAAAAGCAAAACATTTTCAGCCAATACAGGTAAAAACTATACTATTAGATGTTTTTCGAACTGTAACTCAGTGGGGGTTGTTTATCTCTTGGGGTGCTCCTGTCCCCTGTTCTATGTGGGTAAAACAAAACGTTTGTTCAAGGACAGGGTACAGGAGCACAGAGATGATATCCTCTACGGAAGAGACACAAGTGTGGCTCGTCATTTTAAGGAGATCCATAATAGTAGTACTGTTTCTTTGAAATTTATAGGGATTGACAGAGGAATAACAAATGGAAGAGGTGGAGATGAGGATAACTGCTTGTTAAAAAAGGAATGCAAGATGGACCTTTATGCTGAATACGGTGTCACCGTTAGGCTTAAACGAAAGGATCGAATATGCATCTTTTCTAAAATAGAGATTTGTATCATTAAGTTAAAATTCTCTACTTGTTGCAACTGGAGATAAAATAAACAAGTGAGAAGTTGTATCACTTTTAGATATCCTTATAAATAGGTCATTAAGTATAACATTCATTTTCCGTACAGTTTGTTTCTAAAGTTGTGGGTTTATATGTCAAAGTTCACCTTTATGGAAACTTTTGTGGCTATCCTGTAAGTCATTTCAAATTTACATAATTCAAGTTAATAAGGGATTTATGTGAAGCACATTCATCTAGGCATGGTAACCAAAGAAATAAAGTTTAATTGAGCTGCAACATGCATAAGGTTTTTTCGCATGCGGTTTTTTTGTTTGTTGTATGGAGGTTGCTAAATATAAAAAATGTTCCATCTTCTTAATGTAGGCCATGTTGTATCAACCTAAAAAATAGATAATTATTTAACCTATAAACAGGAATGTTTGGTTTAAGAATTTTAGAGGGTGTGTGTAAATAGCAAATTTGATTGGCTGAAGTACTACCTCCCAGTTCATTGGTTTTGCAATAAAGGCTGAAATTAGGAGGAGATGGACAGTCCTGACGAGGCCCCTGTTTCGCTCAGCATTATGGGGCGAAACGCGCGTCGACTTTCCTGAAAACAGCTATCACTGCACCTGTGAATGAAGCAGCTGGCCTAAGCCTGCCCGGGAATTTCAAAAATTCAACTGAAGAAGCAAGCCTGGATCTTGCGGTAATCAAGTGGTTCCTATAAACCGCCTGGATACGGTTTACACACAGAAGCAAAACGTACACCTGTAAGTCTGTGTCCCCAGTGAGCAGGGAGACGCGGTTGTGAGAGGTGAGACAAGGATGTCGGAGGCTCATGTCCCGGTCCGTTTGCCAATAATACTGTCCCGGATGTTTGCTGCAATACGCTAACACAGGTCTGCTTTATTGTTTCTGCTTTTCACCACTGAAAGATGATCTATCTGCTATCAAGCGGTTTAAATGCCAAGTTCTAGTTAACATTAGAGGACGTTTTCACCTCGGTTAACACTACTTAACGAACACATGTTTGTAAAAAGGTTTACTTCAGCTGGATTACCAAGTGATACAAATTGTTACTAAATATAACATCAAACTTTCTCTATTTAAGGACTCATATGGTCTTTAAAAAGGACTTTGTTCTGTTACCATCATAGAGAAATCGGCAAAAGATTTTGTTGTTGTACTTAAGCAGTTAGTAACCTGTAGATCACATGTTCTTAACTAGTCTGTTTGCTGCATCTAGATCTTTACACACCTGTGAGAACACATCATTATGCTTGATATACTTTATTAAAAATCCACTGCAGTGGTGCATTTTAGAGATGATAAGCAATTTTTAGCTGTTTATTTTTATGTTAGCAGCTTCTTGCAATAAACTAATTGCATGTGTTTGAATCTGTGCATGTGCAGTTCATTTTTTGGATTCTGTGTTGTCCTGCAGCCGTACATTTCTAAGGAATTGAATGAAATGGGTTACAAATTGAGTGCTGAAATCCCCTACTTTAATTATGGTATCTCATATAGCTCTACCATTTTTTCTTTATCTATAAAATACTGGATTAAATTTAAACTTTAGGGTTCTGCACCACGTCTGATTTTAGCTGACCCTAAGTCATTCGAGATACATATATATATAAGTTACCGGAATAAAATTCCTGTGTCTTTGTATTAAGATAGGTTCTGGACTTTATGTTTTTCTTCCACACTTTTGTAAATTTATTTATATATATATATATATATATATATATATATATATAGAAATATATATTTAAAGAATGTAAAAAGAAGTATATCCAGAACAAGTAGTTGAAAATCAGTTGTAGCTTTATTCCTTAAAATTGTATGAAGACAACATACAACAACACTGGGTTAGTGAAGACAAAAAACTTCTTTTCAAGTCTGTGGGATATCCAAAAATAACCTCCTCCAGGACTTGCGCTATAATTATGGTCTAGCTGTGAATAGCGGTATTGAGTTATCAATCCCCACTACATAAAGATTACCTTCGAGATTTGGGCACAGGTCGTTTACAAGGAAGAATTTTCAAAAGCGGGACTGCACCATCTGATTGGTTACGGAGTCCCCCAGCTGACGGTGAGGTCATCAAGGATATCACCATGTGGATTTGGACACAAGTCGCTCGATACGAAGAATCTTCAATAGAGGGACGGCACCATCTGATTGGTTACTGAGTCCCCCAGCTGACGGTGACGTCACCAAGAGCACGAGCAGTTTGGGCTGAGGATTGGCCAGTTCCTGAGCACGTGGTACGCCACACAGAGCTAGCACAGCAAGAAAGGTTTTTACCGTCTGTGCAAGTATGCTATCTTAGGACACCGGCTTACTTCTACTACAGTTCGAGACTTTACATCTCTATATTTGGTGGGTGAGTGAACATACCGCTAGCTCCTAAAGCTTTGATCTCTTTAGCGCATAGGTATTGCTGTTCTAGTACTTAACATCTAGACTCACATATTGCCGGCTACGGGTTTAAAACGCAGAGCGGACCCCTGCACTATGGCTTTTATGAACTTTTGTGGGTTATGAACTTGTTCAGCATCGGTAGTACCATTAGCAATATATTTATTTGCTAAATTCATAACAGACACCACGTCCTCATGACTGGTTCGCCAGTCTATTTGTTTATATTTAAAGAATGTAAAGTATTTACATTAAACAGATATTAAAACATATAAAATATTAACATTTTTGAGGTTTTGCAGTATTTAACTAGAAAGGACTTCAAAGTTCAAAATGTATATAAATATATATATATGTATGTATGTATGTATATATATATATATATATATATATATATATATATATATATATATATATATATGTTATGGGTAAAGTCAGATATTAGGTAATCCTAGGATTACCGGGGTAAAATGGACATAACCCAAGTGGCTGAGGATAAAGCCCAAAGTATGATCATAAATCCCCTCAGAGTATCCGCATCAAAAATATATAGGGGCAAATTTATCAAGCTCCATACGGAGCTTGTGGGCCTGTGTTTCTGGCGAGTCTCTAAAGACCGCTGCTCCATAACCCTGTCCGCCTGCTCTGAGCAGGCGGACAGGAATTGCCGGAAATCAACCTGATCGAGTACAATCGGGTTGATTGACAGCTCCCTGCTGGTGGCCCATTGGCCACGAGTCAGCAGGGGGCGGCGTTGCACCGGCAGCTCTTGTGAGCTGCTGGTGCAATGTTAAATGCGGAGAGCGTATTGCTCTCCGCATTCAGCGAGGTCTTACGAACCTGATCCACACTGTCGGATCCAGTTTTTCCCTGAGAGAAGGGAGAGAAAAGAAGGGAAGGGGACAAAAGGGAGGGAAAGGAAACAAGGAAGGGAGAGAGAGAAGAGAAAAGTGGGGAGGGAGGAGGGGTCAAAAATGGGGAGGGGAAGAAGGGACGGAAAGAAAGGAGTGAAAGAAGGGAGCAAGGGAGGGAGTTGAGAGAAAGAAGGGAGGGAGGGAAAGAAAAAAGGGAGGGAGTTGAGGGAGGAAGGGAGAAAGGGAAAGAAGGGAGGGAGGAAGGGAGGGAGGGAGTGAGTTAAGGAAGGGAGGGAGTTGAGGGAGGAAGGGAGGGAGAAAGGGAGAGAGGAAGGGAAGGAAATAAGAATACACTTTGAAACAATCACTGTCCTTCACATGAAAAAACATACAGTAATTACCACCATTCAAGTAATTCAACTTTTTAAGTGTCCATTTACTATTTACTCCTTGGCTTCATGAATGCAGAGAAAGCTAGCTATTAGTAGCTAACATACATTAATACTGAGAGTTTATGATTAGATATCACATGAATGCAGAGAAAGCTAGCTATTAGTAGCTAACATACATTAGCGCTGAGAGTTTATGATTAGACATCACATGAATGCAGAGAAAGCTAGCTATTAGTAGCTAACATACATTAGCACCGAGAGTTTATGATTAGACATCACAAGCTGATCTAAGCAGTGCACAGACGCATCCAGTCTGTTAGTTACTAAGACCTGCAATAAGCACTGCACTTGCAGACCCACCACAGCTGATAAGGGGAGGCAGCATATTGGCACAAGGTCTTCTCCTCAAGCATCCTTGAAAGCATATCCCCGGGCAAGTTTCCCACCAAGAAAACTTCCACTGCAAAAATGCCTGGGTCTCTAAATGAAGCAACAGTTTAAAGGAGCACTGCCTGTGAAGAGCGACCTAAACCAGCACACGTGTCTTGTCTTCTCTGTAAAAGCCTGCACTTTATTGCTCACTGCACTGTGTGCTGGTTTTTAGAGAGAGGATAGGGCAGATGTGCTGCCCCTCCCAAATCGGCTGCCCTAGGCACCGCCTTGTTGGCCTAGGTCATAATACGCCCCTGGCATGCACTGTAATTCCAATATCTTCACTATATTTTTTGCTTCCACCTGGGGAGTTTAAGGAGGGCAAAGTCCCCCATGTAAACCTAATTTCCCAAGGTTCACTTGGGTTGGATGCCAGAGGATCTGCAGGGCACCCTCCTTGAACCCCCAGGCAGAGACAAACAAATTGTGCAGATGGGGGAATTACAGTACATCCGGCTTTACCCACAGTCGCTTGGGTAATGTCCATTTTACCCGGGTAATCGATTACCTGGATTTCTTACTTCACAGTAACATATATATATATATATATATATATATATATATGTATATATATATATATATATGTGTGTATGTGTGTGTGTATATATTTGTTTATATGTGTATATATGTTGTATATACAAATATAGATTCATAGAAACACATGTATAAACATATATACACACACATACACACGCACATATTATAGCTAGGGATGGGCGAATGTGTAAATTTTCGAATTTCGAATGTAGAATGAATGTTATTACCGAAATTCGAATTCTAAATTCGAATGTTGATAAGAACGAATATTCTTAAAAATTTGAAAATCGAATGTTATTTACAGTTTTCGAATGTCACTTTCGAATTCGAATGTTTAGAATTATATCGAATGTCCACATTCGAAATTTCGAATTTAACATTCTATTTAACAAATACTATTCAGAAGTTCAATAGTTCATGTGGTAGGGTGGGAATTTAGTAAATTGATACATAATAGATACAAATATATCATTTTGAATGTTTCCATATAGAATATTGCATAATTCGAATATTACATTTAAAGAAAGCATTACAAATACTATTACAAACATAAATTCAAATTTTTCGAATTCGAATATAAATTCGAATTTTTCGAATTCGAATATTGCATAATTCGAATATTACATTTAAAAGCATTAGAAATACTATTACAATCTAAATTCAAATTTTTCGAATTTGAATACACGTATTGCATAATTCGAATATTACATTTAAAGAAAAAGCATTAGAAATACTATTACAATCTAAATTCAAATTTTTCGAATTCGAATACACGTATTGCATAATTCGAATATTACATTTAAAGAAAAAGCATTAGAAATACTATTACAATCTAAATTCGAATTTTTCGAATTCGAATATTGCATAATTCGAATATTACATTTAAAGAAAAAGCATTAGAAATACTATTACAATCTAAATTCGAATTTTTCGAATTCGAATATTGCATAATTCGAATATTACATTTAAAGAAAAAGCATTAGAAATACTATTACAATCTAAATTAGAATTTTTCGAATTTGAATATTTTCGAATGTAATCGTAAAATTCGAAACCGAACATTCGAAAATCGAATGTTAGAATGTTATTTAAACATTCGAAATTCGATTCGAACGAATGTGTTAAAATTCGTGCCGTTTTTCGAATGTTGCGAAACATTCGCCCATCCCTAATTATAGCCCTTATTATAGCCCTTTCCAGTCAAACCATTATAAAAATTGTAATTAATATTTATATGAATGGGTTTTATTAGAAAGTATATTTTGGAGTGTTACACTTTATTTTAATGTATTTATGTTGTGAGGAACTTAAGTCAAATTTAGAAAACACATATTCAACTGATATAAAAGTATTGTATACAAAACTAAAAGCCAATGCAAGTAACTATTGTAGAAAGAAAAAAAAAGCTGCATTTTGATTAATATTTTTGGATCAAACTGGGAATTTTTACCAGTACCAGGTGCTCCCTTGTTGACCTTAGTCTCCTTTATGAGATTTTGCATTTCAGATAACTTCAATACTTTCTATGGAAGGCAGCTCATAGCTTGCTGGGACTTCCAGGGTCAGCCCTGTTTCCTAGATAATTCATTGAGGTCTGTTCCTGTGAGGTCTAAGAGCTGATATCACTTAAAGGGACAGTATACACTCATTTTCATATAACTGCATGTAATAGACACTACTATAAAGAATAAGATGCACAGATACTGATATAAAAATCCAGTATAAAACTGTTTAAAAACTTACTTAGAAGCTGTCAGTTTGGCTCTGTTGAAAAGGCAGCTGCAAAGCCCACTGCAAGTGGCAAATAAGACACTCCCCCCCACCCCCTTCTTTTGCATATGAAAAGACCCTTTACACAAACAGGAGCAAGCTGGAGTAGGTAGTCGAGCGTATTCACATAAAACTTTGGGGCTTGGTTAGGAGTCTGAAAATCAGAGCAATGTTATTTAAAAATAAGCAAAACTATACATTTATTTAAAAAAAAAAACTTTATGGGCTATATAAATAGATGATCTACAAAACATTTATGCAAAGAAAAAATGAGTGTATAATGTCCCTTTAAGACTGGGGAGTTTTGTATAATCTACCAGCAGAGATTTTAATTTCATTTCATAATACTGACTATAAAGAAGCACATTATTGTTAAATGATATCTCTTACCTTGTAAACTTTGCTAAAAAACCTATTACAGTTTATTATTATTTTTTTGCTAAACTAAGGGCCAGATTTAATTTATTTATTTATTGATAAAATATTTTACCAGGAAGGATACATTGAGATTTCTTTCTTTTTTAAGTATGTCCTGGGTCCACAAAACATTGCATTGATACAATAGGGTACAATAAAATACAAAAACAATAATAATACACAATATATACAAAAATATTTAATATAGAACAGGTAGGAAATATATAATCAACCATGAGATATGTAGAGAGGGATCTCTTAAAGGATATTAGGCATGGGGAAGGTTTGAAAGTGTGCGGGAGGTCATTCCATAATTGTGGTGCTCTGTAGGAAAAGGAGGATCAAGCTGCTTTCTTTTTGTATTGAGGCAAGCTAAATAATGTGCTGGTACTGGATCGGAGGTTATAGGAGGTGGGAATAGCCGGGGAGAGCATTCTGCTCAGGTAGGGTGGGAGCTTCCCAGAAAAGCTCTTAAACACAAGGCTGGAAAGATGGAGGGTGCGTCTTGATTTCAGCGACAGCCAGTTTAGTACTTTTAGCATGTCACAATGGTGGGTCCTGTAGTTACATTGTAGCACAAAGCGGCAGAACGAGTTATACAATGTATTAAGTTTATTAAGGTAAATTTGCAGTTCAGGTGCATATACTACATCCCCATAATCCATGATTGGTATCAGCATTTGCTGTACAATCTTTTCCTTTACTGTGGGGCTGAGGCAGGATTTGTTTCTGTACAGGGCATCTAGTTTTGGATAAAGGGTAGATGCAAGTTTTTCTATGTGGAGGCCAAAAGATAGATTGGGGTCTAATAACATACCCAAGTATTTGAAAGAGTGGACTGTGGTCAGTGTGCAATTTGATTTTGTTTTGATGCATAGGTGGGAATTTTGTAGTTTGTGTAGTTTAGGTCCCATTCCAAAGATCATTGTGACAGTTTTGTCAGTGTTTAGGAAGAGTTTGTTTTTTTTAAATCCACTTTCTACCTCTGTGAACTGGTCTTGGAGCACTGCTTCAACCTGCATCAGATCAGATTTTTTTGCATAGATTACTGTGTCATCTGCGTACATGTGTACAGTTGAGGATCTGCAGACATTAGGCAGATCATTTATAAATAATGTGAATAGTAGGGGGCCGCCGAGAATGGAACCTTAGGGAACACCACACGTGACTGGGAGAGGGAGGAAGTCGCTGTCAGAAATGGAGACATATTGTGATCGATCCGATACATATGATCGAAACCAAGTTAGCGGACGATCACCAATACCTGAGTTTTTTAGTTTGAGCAGTAGAATGTCGTGGTCTACTGTGTCAAAGGCCTTTTGCAAAATCAAGGAAAATAGCTCCAGTTAGGACTCCTTGTTCCATGCCAGTTTGGATGTTGTTGCAAAATTTTAGGAGGGCAGTTGTAGTGGAGTGATTTGGGCGAAAACCTGATTGATCAGGTGTCAGATAGTTAGATTGTTGGTAATACTCACATAATTGTGTATGGACGCATTTTTCTAAGATTTTTGACAATACTGGGAGCAATGATATTGGGCGATAGTTACAAACCAAGGTTATCTCCCCACTTTTATGGATAAGCACTACTCTTGCAGTCTTCCAAAGTTTGGGTATGTATCCAGACACCAAGGATTCGTTAATTAGGGTTGTGACAGGTTTAGCAATTGCCGGTGCACTGAGCTTCAACAGCATTGCAGGGATTTGATCAGGTCTAGACTGTTCATTTTTAGATTATTAAAGTGTTCCTTAATGACATTGATGGGTACAGGTCTAAAAATGAAATTCTCTATATTGGGTCTTTGCAGATTTAGTGGGGCCTGATCCACATTTGTAGTTTCAGGATGTGTGTAATTTATTAGTTTGTCAATCAGGGTGGTGAAGCATTTCACAAAATAATTGTTAAAGGCATTTGCTAGGTCTAAGGGAAGTTGCAGGGTTTGGTTGTCCACTTTGAAAGTGGAGGGTTGGGAGTGGATTGGTGGAATTTGTAAGTTATTTATGACTTTCCAAAACTTTCTAGGGTCTGATATGTTATTGTTCAGATTTTCACAGAAATATTGGGCCTTAGCCAATTTTGTTTGTTTAGTGCATATATTTCGCCATTGTCTATAGGTGATTGTTCATAGAGCCAGTATGCTTGAATTTAAATCCCAAAACTGGTACATTTGAATGAGGTCAGCTGTGATCCAATTCAAATGCGCTCCTTTTACTCTCACCTTACGCAGTGGGGCATGCAAATTCCAACTTGTAGGAGTTCAGACTGTAAAAATTAAACTTTGGAGTCTAAATCTGGGATTAGGTTTAATCTGTGCCAGGGGAGGTTCTTGATGTCATTTAGAAATGATTGAAGTTTACATTTTTTGAAGGACCTGGTGATTTTAACCTTGGTAGAGGATTTAGTTGCCTTTATTTTGCGCACGCAGTACACTAAGCAGTGGTCACTGAAACTGTTAGGGAGAACACCTGCCTCCTGGATTCGGTCAGGAGAAGTGGAGAGAATCCAATCGAGCAGGGTGTGATTATGGCTTTTGATGTTTATGCGAGTTGGGGAGGAGATTAATTGCGTTAGCTGCAAAGTCTTAAACAGCGAGCAACAATTATTATTTTTTGGATTCAGCCAATCAGTATTAAAATTTCCAAAAAACAAAATTTCACTTTTTGGGTTTTGAGCTATGGTTTCACTAAGGAGATGTGCTATGTCAGACAGGGAATGCACATGGGAGCTAGGTGGGTGGTAGATTCCTGCAACAAATATTGATTTACTGCGCAGGATATTAATTGTGCCAGAAAGGAAATCAAAGGTGGCTGGAGAGCTAGATTTTTGTAAGGGGGTGTACTTTGTGGAATTGTCAACATAAATTACAATGCCGCCTCCTCTCTTTGCACTATCATTTCTATGGCATGAATACCCATGTATTGCAATGGCAGAGTCAGGTATTTTTGCGGTTAGCCACGATTCAGAGATCACAATGATTGTGGGCTTGTATTGTGAACACCATGCTTGCAGTGCATCGATTTTTGGTAATAAGCTGCAGATATTACAGTGCACAAAGGAGAGGCCTTTTTTAGCTGGAAGGCTAGGAATGGAATTTGTTGGGGGACCAGGGTTAGACTCTACATCATTTGCAAGGGCAAGTAACATAAGGAATTTGGACATAGTTTTTGTTTGGCCATATAGTGAATGGGATACTTTATAATTTTGTGAGGTAGGGGTAGGAGGGTTATTTTTTATAACTCTCCACCAGCACTCAGCAGATAAGTTACAGCAACAGAGCATGCCATGGTGTATGATAATTTGTTTTCCAGTTTGAGGTGTGTGCTTATGGCGGTAGTGATGTGAACAAAATTGGAATGAGAAAAGTGAGAAAAGGGTTATCACGAATAACATTATGGTCATATTTGAATTCATGTTAGTGGTAGGAGGTAAAATAATAAAAAATTAAAAATTAAAAAAGAAATAAATGTATATACTATTGATGTGTGATATATAGCTATTGTAGGGAGAGAGGGTATGTATTCAATAGGGTTAAGTTAATGGAAGGATGTGCTGGTCAGTGTTTGCAGCTGTCTTTTATTACAAGTGGCACGCTATTGTTAGCGCGGGTCATGAAAGCCAATATTGTGTCCACGCTTATTTGTGAGCGTATTACAAATTAAAAGTAAACACGTTTGTTCAAACACAATTCAAATTTGTGCACATCAGGTTAACACAAGTGAAAAGAGTAACAGTTAAAAAAATGTGCACCAAACACAACATAAATACATTAAAATAAAGTGTTATACTCATATACACACAATCTAATAAAAATGATTTATATAAATATTAATAAAAATATTTTATAAGGGTTAAAAAAATATATGGTATATGACAAGGTGTTTGAATAGAAAGGGCTAATATATATATATATATATATATATATATATATATATATATATATATATATATATATATATATACAAAAATATATATATATATATATATAGAGATAGATAGATAGATAGATAGATAGATAGATAGATAGTGTATAGATATACACATATAAACACATATATACATATATATATATATATATATATATATATATATATATATATACAGGGCTCAAAATTTCCACTCGCCCACTAGCCATTGGCGAGTGGAAATTTAATAGTGGCGAGTGAAACATGGTGAGTGAATGTTGAATCACTGTCCAATGCTTGGTTGCCTGTTGTAAGTTGCAAAGTTAGCCTGTTGTATTTCCACAATTAATTCTCTTATTGCAGCACTGACAAACACACATTGTGGGCTATGTGCTAAAAATATTATCTAAAGGGATATTATAAATCCATGAAAGGACAAGGATACTTATTCCTCTAGAGCTGTAAAGACCCCATTAGTGATTAGATTGTTACTTCTGAAATGGGTAAACGGGTGCAGAGATAGAGAGAGAGAGAGAGAGAGGGAGAGATAGAGAGAGAGAGAGATTATAGAGGAAAAGTGAAAGTGGAGAAGAAAATAGAGATAAGAGAGAGTCGAGAAATAAAAGAAAGAGTAGAGAAATATGAGAGAGGGGAAATAAAGAGTGTAAAGAGAAGATATTGCTTGAGAGAATTGAGAGGGTAAAAAGAGAAATTGAAAAAAATACTGCACAATAACATGTTTTACAATGGCTAAACATATTCAAAGAGGAGGTGGAATAGTGGGTGTGGTGTGGGTGGATAGTGGGTTGGATCAGAAGTGGCGAGTGACATTTTGGCTAGGCTAGTAAGTTAGGACTGGAAATTTTGAGCCCTGATATATATATATATATATATATATATATATATATATATATATATATATACATACAGTATATTCCCTCTGTGTTTCTGCACAATGTGTCTTCAACCAGGGTGCAAAGTCAAGTTATTTGTAAAAGTTCCAAACAGGGACTGTACTCACTGGATTTAGAAAATAAATCAATATTTATTAAATGGTGATGTTTTGGGGTTCGCAGACCCCTTCCTCAGACCAGACAAGGTGTAAATGAAAATAGTGTAACTTAAATATGCTAAGCCCCACCCATCATTTAATTCAAAAATTGTGCCAAATACAAGTTCTGCCATGGCAACTCCATAGTTGCCTGGTTACAAACATAAACAAGTCAAAAAACCAACAGTGTATTCACCAAACCCTATAGTGCTTAGTGTCAATATACATGAAATAAAATAGTGTATACCATCTTTATCACATATCCAATGAGATTCCAGTTGTAGTAGGGTTTCTTGACCCCCTCGTTTCAGAGGGGGGGACATGGTCAATGAGGATAAACCTTAGGTCTGTGACCTTATGGTTTTCTTGTAAAAAAAAAAGTCTAACAACTGGATGGTCCGAGGTACCCTTGTCCAGTGCTGTACGTATTGCACATCTGTGATTAGCCATCTGTAGGCGGCATTGTCCATGGTTTTGCCAATGTAAAATTGGCCACAACAACAGCTAAGAAGATATACTATATGGTTAGCAGTGCATGTAATATAGTGCTTGATGGTATACTTCTGGGTGGTATGCGGGTATCTAACGTATTTACAGGGGATCATTTCACTGCAGGTGGTGCTTCCAACGCATCTAAAGCAACCTGTTTTAGCTGTTTTCAACCATTGGTTCTTTTGGTAGCAATGGTCTGGGTCAGTGAACATCAATAGATCTTTCAGGCTTCTACCACGTCTATAGCCCATGATCCGGGGATCCATGTTTCTGAATGGTAGTGCAGTATCCTAATAGGCTGAGTGAATGTATCTGATTATTGACGCTTCTACAGTTGTTATGATACAAATTCAAGAGGGTCTGCTTTAAAGCTCATGCATTTAAAGGATCAATGGAATTTTAAGATATTCCACAATGAAGGTAAATCGTTTTTGTACAATAGCCATATATAAGCTACAATAGATAACTAACTTTGCCTTAACCAGTTTATTACTGGTAGTTGTCAGATGTACTGGGATATAACCTATGTTTAACCTAGGCTTATATTGACTTATATATGATGTTAAACTGGGATGATCTCTTTAAACACAATGATACATAGTTTTATTTATTTAAGATATGTGATAAAGATGGTATACACTATTTTATTTCATGTATATTGACACTAAGCACTATATGGTTTGGTGAATACACTGTTGTTGTTTTTTATTTGTTTATGTTTGTAACCAGGCAACTATGGAGTTGCCATGGTAGAACTTGTTTTTGGCACAATTTTTGAATTAATTGATGGATGGGGCTTGGCATATTTAAGTGACACTATTTTCGTTTACACCTTGTCGGGTCTGAGGAAGGGGTCTGCGAACCCCGAAATATCACCATTTAATAAATATTGATTTATTTTCTAAATCCAGTGAGTGCAGTCCCTGCTTGGAACATGTATATATACATTAATATAAATATATATACACTATTTTATTTCATGTATATTGACACTAAGCACTATATGGTTTGGTGAATACACTGTTGTTGTTTTTTATTTGTTTATGTTTGTAACCAGGCAACTATGGAGTTGCCATGGTAGAACTTGTTTTTGGCACAATTTTTGAATTAATTGATGGATGGGGCTTGGCATATTTAAGTGACACTATTTTCGTTTACACCTTGTCGGGTCTGAGGAAGGGGTCTGCGAACCCCGAAATGTCACCATTTAATAAATATTGATTTATTTTCTAAATCCAGTGAGTGCAGTCCCTGCTTGGAACATGTATATATACATTAATATAAATATATATATATACAGTATATATATATATATATATATATATATATATATATATATATATATATATATATAGAGAGAGAGAGAGAGAGAGAGAGAGAGAGAGAGAGAGAGATACACTTTGAAGCCCTTTCCACTCAAATACCTTAAAACAAAAAAATATTTTTTCTTAAATTTTAATATTTTACACTACAATATTTTTCACATAGAATAAAATGTTCTTTTTATTTTTAAATAGATATTCCTTTATGTATCTGTATATATCTATATCTGTATAGAAAGTGCAAAGTTTAAGTGTACTAAAACTTAAAGTAAAAATATGAAGTCTACAGTAATATAAAACACAAAGCACACTGTGTAACTGCAGCACATCTCTCAGTGCTGTATTGTATTGGGCTTGTCTCTCCTTTACATCCAGAATGTCCCTTACAGAAATATAGCATCAATTGCCTACTGAGGGATCTCGTACTGCTGGAGACTGATTTGAGATAATCTCATTTGAGCACAGATCTTTAGAGAATCTGGTCCATTAGTATAATAATAAAATGCTCTGATACATTCAGGCATATGTCCCTTTAATCAGAAACTGGTCTGGGGACATTTTCTTCTTCTCATAGAACAAAAATCCCATTTTTCATTTCATTAAATTGTGGATCATGATAGTATTAACTATTGTAATTCTATGGCCCTCTGAATCACAGTCAGGTCAATTCTGGTTAGAAATCTTTGTAGTCTAACTGATATGTACGTTAATATTTTCTGATTTGTATCAAAGGCAGACATTCTGTGCCCTCTAAAATGAATGGCTTTGGATCAGTGTGAGGCTGAAATGTTTTGAAAGTTTTTACTGACCTTAGATCAGATGAAGTCTTTTGATTGAGTTAACAACAAACGCTTATAGTGTGTGCGGCAGACACCAAGAATTCCAAGAAAAAAATGTTTATGTGGCTTTTGATTCTGTCGGGAAAAAACTATGACCTAGATTCCACTCAACCACAGTTGACATTCATTAATAATTTTCCTTATTAAAAATGAGTGCTTTATATAGACACATTAATATGTATTGTTGCAACATCTTTATTCCTGTTTTTAACACTTTAATAAGCGGTGCTGTATCTGTAAACTAAAGTGCCTGAACCAATGAAAAGAAAACACATCTGTTCTAAAATATTTAAAGGGATATTGTACTCAAAAACTTTCAAAAAACGCTGTTTAAATTTACATTTAAACTAACATTGTACACAAACTACTAATGCTCATTGACTGATAGATACTTTGTACTAAGGCTCAAGAATATCAGCAGAAAGTGCCCATTAACCAATAAGCATCAACAGGAATTGTCTATCAGCCAATAGGCATTAGGCAATACACTGCTGATATAGCTGTATTAGTTCCAATTGAAATGAAAACAACTTTTCTATTATATTTCTCATGGGGAGAAAAAAGAAAGAAAAAAAAAGAAAAAAAGAAGTAATCAGCATGTTTAGATTTTTAAGAACAGTGTCGCCTAGGGATATTCTAGTCAAAAATAAAATGCACATTATTGCCTTTTTGGTTTTAATTAAAAGCATTTTTGCAAAGCACACACATTAGCAAAATGTTTCTAGTAAATGATTTGAATTTTGACTAGAATGTTACTTTAACCATTAAATATTGTTTTATTTATAGTTTATTTTTTTGTCTTTCAGACTATTTGTCTAGCCAAATTAAAATTATATTGTAGGTGCATTAGAAAGTAATATCCCCAAAATACATATTTGGCTGTTATTGGATACATCACATAGCTGTTACTCTAGAAGTTGGCAATTATTTATTTTTTTAGTAAAGGACATATTTTTTTTTTCATTTCCAAACTTACAAACATATGTTATAAAAATATTATCAAAAGGATGAGTATCAAATGAAACCCCTGTAAATTCTGTGAAGCATGTTGGAATTTAATAATAACTACAATCTTACTATTGGGTGCTTTGTTACAACGTGGTCACAATATTAAAAGTATATACATGGTCAGATCAGTGAAAACTTATATCGGCAATAAATAAATAAAAACAGAATATTAATATTGCAAACACAAAATATTCCTAAAACACGCCAAAGGCAAAATACAGGATTTTTACAATCACGACAAGAGTTTACATACATATTATAACATTTATACAACAAAATACAGATAAATTAAATATTGCATCTATATACATATCTATATACATCTATCATATACCCACAATCCCCCAGCTGCTACAGGTTTAATAGGAAGGAGGGTTTTTTTTGTCTTTATTAACAAAGTAGACTGCAGACATCACACATATTTTTAATATATAGAAGTTCTGTAGGAGTTTCATGGGTGTCCATGGGAGTAACTTTTAATTCAATGGTGAAACCTTGCCGTGAGTGTTTAATATTCAAAGCACTGCCCTCCATCTTAGATGCACCTTTCCAGCTATATCAGTCTTGCCAGCTTTTCAGTGGTGAGAATTTCCAGGGTGAGAAATCTAGCGGAATACAGTGGAACTTACTTCACAAATGCATAATTTGAAGTGTTACTGTACCAAAACAGACAGTCCCCCCTTTTGCTGAGATCGCAGCTTTTGCTAAAGATACAATCCCTATTATCTCCTATGACACATTGGCACTTGTCAGAACAAAAAGGTTCAGCCCACTTTTTTGGAATATATTGCCAGATCCACGCACTGCGAGACTGGCGAGGCCAAAAGGCAATTTCTCATGTGTCTGATGATGTTTTGAATATCAGGGCCTGTATGAGAAACAACAGTACACACCTGTTTATCCTTTTTTGAGTGATAGTGTATATGAATTTGTAAATAAATGTTAGAATGAATGAATGAATAAAGAGGGATGGAGAGGGAGGACTCTTCTATGATTAAGAAGCCAGTAAGATAGTCATGCTCAGGCTTCCTGAAATGATTTTTCAAAGACAGATAGCAAGGCTGGATTTGTGGTACTTACTGATATAGGGATAGATTATATAAATTACACATTTTTTTATGAGAAGAACATTGGAATGTGAAATATGAATAATTGACTTTGGGTTGATCATTGTTTAGTGCACTTGGTCTTACGCAGTGTTGGGTTAGCGCACAAGCGATAAGTGCTAGGTTTTTTAATAATGCGCTTCATTGAAGTCTATAGGGAGAAGAAGTCAGCGTGATTGCAATATCCGGAATCCTGAAGTTAGCTTGTACTGGTTTTGCTTGCGAGCAAACATTTTACTTTCAACTTGCAATTTACACGCAAAATTACTTACATAGCCATGCTGTCTGGAGTAGTCTGATCCACCACCACCCTAATCAGGCATTGTATTTCAACTCACAGCAGCTTATTTGCTTCTAAGCATGCTCCAGTAGATAATGATTGTTAATGTCTGCATTCTACCAAATCAAAGGTAGATTTTGATGCAGCAATAGAAGGAATTGTGTGGGTGGGAGTTAGAGCTGTACAATTTGGAAACTTAAAAAGAAAGGGTTAATGGCGAGGCAATGCAGTATAAATTTGCAGGTAACGCAATTAAAGTACATATTATTATATTCTGTCTCCATCCCAACTTGTTTTATGTCCCTTTAAGTCATGACAAATATTTAGTATTTGTAAAAATGTATTCGTACCTTTTGTCTAAGCTGAATTGTTGATCCGGCATTGTACTAGCATACCTGGAACTGTGCGCTGTCCCTGTTGTATATGTTGCTGACCTGTTGACGATACAGGTCTGACTAAGGAGACAGCATTTTTAAAAAGCAGCCGTGTACTGAGCGCTTATGTCCGCTGAAATAAGTGGCGGCTGAACTTAGCATATGAGAAAGCCGTATTACTTGTGTCTGGTTGATGTATAATCAACTGCATTTTGTTATCTTTACTAAGTATCAGCATGAAATTGATGAAATTGTGCATTCCTCTGAGACTCATAACTGTCTTTAGCTCTCTTTAACATGGATGACATAGATCCCAAATTTCACCTGCCCATGTCCGCCCTCCATTAACAGTGCTTTGGGGGTTCTGTGTGCAGAAGGGTGTGGTCAGTCCGTGCTAAGGTGTAGTACTCAAAATCTTATTGACTTGCTAGAAATCTTCTGTGACCACTTATTAGATCTACTTTGGGTTTACAGGCGCCTTAGTTATGAGGACCGGTCCTTTATCACATTTATTGTATATATATGTTTTTATATTTGAGTGTTTTCACTGTATCCACTAATGCAGGGAGTGTACAAAAGCACTTTTTCTGGGATTGAATCTACATATTGCTCTAGCCTTATTTTTACATTTGTGTGCATCTTTTTTCCAATATAAATAAATATTCATTTTTTTGTACTATATAAAAGAGTGCTGAATTCCCTGACTTTTATAGATGGGTTTATCAGATCCCATTTCTGGCATCTGTCTCTTGCTGTAATCGATTTTTTAAATATTTAAATATTTTATATTTTATCATTTCTGTTGATTGCCTACGACTGTGCAGCATAGAAGGAAGTTAATCAAATATGTTGATTCGATTCACTGCCTGTGAATATGCAAAATGGAAGTAACTTAGAAATGCTGTGTCCAAGGTCCTGAACAAAGCATTTTCAGCTGACTGAACCACACTACGCTTCACTAGATGTATGAACAGTTTTTAAAAACATTGTTAAAAAAAGGTATGATTTAGAGTTACAATAAATGTAAGTAATTATTTTGCCAGTGACTGGTAAGCGACTATTTGCTTGCAATAAAAAAGCTACAAAACTACTGTATGCAAGAACCTGGTAAGTTACAAAACATTATTTTCAAAAGAGCTTATATCAATATAAATTGTTGTTGTTTATTTAAAGGAAAACAAATAAAGGAACTCAGCAAATTTATTTTGGTTTGGCATAATTTTGACTGTGTAGCAATCTGAAATGCTGTAACAGTTGAATTATGCTACTTTTTACTCAACTATCAAGTTAAGATATTTCTGATATTATTTTACCCCTAAGAATTAAGCATTTTCTGAGACTAAAACTATGTATTTTTTAGATTGAACATTCAACCATGTCTGCTCAGAAAACAGGTCAAAGGGGCCGAATTATCAAGCCACGAATAGAGCTTGATGCCCGTTTCCACGCGAGCCTTCAGGCTCCCTGGAAACAGCAGTTCTGCTCCATAACTTGTCCGCCTCCTCTGAGGCTTTGGACATCAATCTGCTCGATCCTATACGATCAGGCTGATTGACAACCCCGATTGGCCGCGAATCTGCATGGGGCGGATTGCACAAGCAGTTCACTAGAACTGCTTGTGCAATGATAAATGCTGCTCGCACTTTTGATGTGCTGCGGACATGATACGTTACATCGTATCATGTCAGCTCGCACTTTCATAAATCGGCCCCATAGTCTCAATGAATGTCTGAAATATTCCTGGTAGGAGCCACAATAAGAGAAAATCATATATATATGTATTCCACATATTAAGGGGATATTATCAGTTGATTTTTGGTTAAAAGAAAGAACCACCCTACCCGTAAACAAACAATGTTTTCTTTTATCATCAATTAGATACATTTTGGAACACAATTACTTTCTCTTTGAAGAGGAGTATTATCTCCAAATAAGTGGCACAGCGATGGGGACACGTTTTGCCCCCAGCTATGCCAACTTATATATGGGTCATTGGGAAGAGAATAACATATGGAATAACAATCCTTTTAGTTCATCTATTGTTTTTTGGGGTCGTTATATAGATGATGTTGTGCTCATTTGGAATGGTAGTGAAGAAAATCTGTCCAATTTCATTCAGTATGTCAGCATCAATAATCAAAATCTGTCTTTTACTCATAAAAGTAATAAAAAGGAAATTGAATTTCTTGACCTGATACTTACTTACGACGTTAATGATATCATCACGAGATTATATAGAAAAGGTTCAGATAGAAATGGTTATCTGCACGCTCGTAGCTGCCATCATCCGAATTGGATTAGAAATATCCCTTTCGGACAATTTCAGTGGATTCGCAGAAACTGTAGTAAGATGGAGGATTTTGAAGAGAACCTGTTTCCCTTACTAATCGTTTCATAGATAAAGGTTATCCTGAAAAATTAGTAAAAAGAGGCTTACCAAAGAGTGAAAACCTTGGATCGAGATAATCTATTACAAGCTAAAAGGATTACAACTAATAATAAAAACAAAATTAAACATTTGAACGATAGGGAAGGTACAAATAAATTTGTCACAACATACAATGAGGGGGCAAGAGAGATCAAAACCATAATAAAAAAACATTGGCATATATTGGAGAAAGATAAACTACTTGAGAACCTTACAACTGCAGGCCCCCAAATTATTTTCAGGAAAAGTAAAAATTTAAAGAATTTACTAGCACCTAGTCAACTACGAGAAAAAGAGGTTAACAACTGGTTAAAGGCATATAGTGTTGGATTCTACAAATACAATAGAACCAACTGTGTAGCCTGTGAACACCATTTTGACAAAAAACCAAAGGTGATAAAGTCCATTAGTAATAACTCATCTTGTGAAATTAATTGCCTCTGTAATTGTAAAACAGATTTTGTAATTTATTTATTACAATGCAGTTGTAATCTCCAGTATATTAAACGCACCACCCGTCCATATAAGACTAGACTTCTGGAGCATATTACAAACATCAAACAAGGCCTTAAATCACACAACCTCTCATTACACTATAGGAATTTTCACAATCAGGACCCACATTGTCTGAGGGGAACCATCTTAGAGTGTATTAAACAGAGAAAGAGAGGGGGTAGTAAAACTATGGACTTAAGACGTAGGGAGTCCTTTTGGATTCACAAGATGGGGACACTTATTCCCCATGGCCTGAATAATGATATTGACTTGGCAGCATTTCTTGTTTAATAATAGATATCTGTGTAATGGGAAACACAGCCATGCCCCATATGTAGGAATGTGTCACATATTGACTCTCTCTTACACTGTACCTTTAATTGGTTGCCTAGCTCCCTTTATAAGGAGCCTTTGTTCATTCCTTCATTGCTTGTAATTAAGATTCTCCTATTAGTTTTGGAATTCTTTCAAGCCTCCTCCTTTTGGTTGTTCCTGTATTCTGCATTCTGACAGCTTACGCTGACACCTGATCGCTCCGCCTCAGCACCGCCTCCTTCACTGAACGGACTTCGCGCTCAAACACACTAGTGCCGCAGCTGCAGCCTGAGGCTTCTCTCCCTCACAATTCTGCGTGTAAGTACTTACCGCTTTGGATACCGAACTTAACATCAGATCTGCCTTATGACTTTACTTGCACTCTGTTATTATTAATTTTTCACTTATTGGGATTTGAAGTTAATTCAATCTGGAACTTTAAGACCAAGTTGTTTTATTTTCACTTCGATGTACGCTAGCTGAATCTATTCTATCATCTTACGATAATATTATCAAAAGGGAAGTTTCTATCATCCAAGAGTGTATTTAACATTTGTTATGTTGCCAAACCATAACTCTGCTAAAAGCATACCATACTTGCTAAATGACATTGCTAGTATATCTATTTCAATATATTAGAACACCACACAGTAGTTCTGTGTTTGTTAAAGATAAACAACATACAACTACAAGGTGGTAAATTAAATCCTAGATGAATCATATGACTAAACAGAATTTTAGTTCAATGATTTGTTCAGGAACAATAAACTTTATTTTCTGAAGTTGAATGAAAACGAATAAATTACTAATCTGCATATTTGATCCTTTTGTTAAGCAGATTCAGTTTGAACTCTGACAGAATTACAAGCCTATAAAAAGATGGATCAAGCAGAATTACCTTCACACGTCTATAATTTATCCCAGAGGGTTGATCAGCTCTCACAAGGGTTAAGGCAACTTCAATTAGAGAATCAGACTTTAAAAGATATTCTTAAAGACACAGTAACTCCAAAACAGTTAACTGTGGATTCTACTAATGAGCCAAACGTATCACCACCAGAGAAATTTTTTGGTGACAGAAGTCAATTTCGAGACTTCAAAAACTCTTGCTTTTTACTCTTTACCCTTAGACCTAAAACTTATACCACAGACAAACAGAGAGTTCTAACAGTAATATCTTATCTTAGAGGAGAACCCAGAACATGGGCTAACTCCTATTTCGAGCAAAATGACCCAATTTTGGACAGTCTGGAGGATTTTTTCAAGCTATGGCACTTCTCTATGATGACCCTTGCAAACAGATAACATCAGAAAATGCTATGAGAGCTCTTAGACAAGGGAAAAGGCCCATGGAGGATTACATAGCAGAATTTAAGAGAGTGTCTAAGGATTCACAATGGAATAACATTTCATTGCGAAATCAATTTAGACTTGGGTTGTCAGATGCATTGAAGGATGAACTTTCACGAGTTGATATACCAGAAACCTTAGATAATCTGATGTCTTTATCCATCAATATAGATAGAAGGTTGAGGGAAAGAAAGAGAGAAAGGTTTAGTCAGGAAACAGTAACAAAGAGAATAATTAATCCTATTAGTTCTCAACAGTATAAAACACCTGACGAACCTATGGAAATAGGTGTCATTAGGGGTCCTTTATCTATGGAAGAGAAAAGGAGAAGAAGGGATAACAATCTTTGCCTTTATTGTGCTGCCAAAGAACATGAGGTCAAGGAATGTCCTAACCTTTTGAAAACAAAGAAAGGTGAGAAACATAACATACCAAGATCTTTTGATATGAGAAGTGGTAATTCAACTTACTGTTTCTTACCTATTTCTTTACAGTGGGGTTCAAAAAAGATTACCTTGAAGGCACTCATTGACTCCGGTGCAACAAGCAACTTCATTGATTATCATGTGGTGTGTAAACATGAAATACCAATAAAAGACATAAATCATCCTTATGTTTTAAGAGTTTTTGATGGTAGCCAGGCTGTAAATGGTTCAATCACACATCAAACACAGAGGTTAGTTATGAGTACACAAGAAGGACATATTGAGAATATAACTTTTGACATAACACCTTCTCCTCTATTTCCAATAATTATAATTAAAGTGGTTACAACAACATCAACCAATTATAGATTGGTCCACAAATAAAATTCAATTCTCCTCTGACATTTGCAGAAATAGTTGTCTGTCTAAAATCTGCATTATACAAGCAGAATCTGACAAAACATCTAACCATATACCAAAAGTATATTCCTCTTTTCAAGATGTTTTTGACAAGAAGGAAGCAGAGTCATTGCCCCCTCATAGGGCTTTCGATTGTCCAATTGAATTGTTACCTGGTTCCCCAATTCCACATGGTCATATCTATCCCCTCTCTCAACCTGAACTCACACATCTTAAACAATATTTAGATGAAAATTTAAGAAAGGGGTTTATTAGACCATCCACCTCTCCAGCAGCAGCTGGAATGTTTTTCGTACGTAACAAAGATGGTACTCTCAGGCCAATCATTGATTACAGGCAATTAAATAAAGTTACAGTAAAGAACCGGTACCCCCTACCTTTAATTACAGAATTAATTGAAAGGTTGGGTAATGCAACAATCTTTACCAAGTTGGATTTAAGGGGTGCCTATAATTTGATTTGAATAAGGAAAGGAGACAAATGGCTCACAGCATTCCGTACTAGGTACGGATTGTACGAATATACTGTGATGCCATTCGGGCTCTGTAATGCCCCCGCGACATTCCAGTATTTTATAAATGAATTATTTAGAGATTTACTGGATGTCTGTGTAATAATTTACCTGGATGATATTTTAATTTATTCTGAATCCTTAGAACAGCATATCAAACATGTTACAACAGTTTTATCAAGACTCAGAGAGAATCAACTTTATGCTAAACCTGAAAAATGTATCTTCCACACACAAGATATTTCTTTTCTAGGTTACAAAATAACAGCTGAAGGTATCAACATGGAAGATACAAAAATATCAGCTATAACAGGTTGGCCAAGACCAACCACTGTAAAGGAATTACAAAGTTTTTTAGGATTTTCAAACTTTTACCGAAAATTTATTAATAACTTCTCACATATTGTCAAACCATTGACAAGACTCACAGGTAAACATGTACCTTTCAATTGGAGTACAGAAGCACAACAAGCATTCGAAACTCTAAAACGTAGTTTTACTACAGCACCCATTCTTCAATTCCCAGACCCCACTAAGCAGTTTGTACTTGAGGTGGATGCCTCTGAGTGTGCTTTAGGGGCTATTTTATCTCAAAGGAAGAGTCTGTTGGATCCTATGCATCCTGTGGCATATTTTTCAAGATCTCTGTCTCCAGCGGAAATTAATTATCCTATTGGAGAAAAGGAGCTCCTATCCATAAAATCTGCTTTTGAAAATTGGAGACACTTACTGGAAGGGACTGAGACACCAATTTTAGTTATTACTGACCACACAAATTTAGAATATTTACAAACCAATCGGACTTTATCATCTAGACAGCTCAGATGGAGTCTGTTTTTCTCCAGGTTTAATTTCCACATTCAATATAGACCTGGCTCAAGGAATGGAAAAGCAGACGCTTTATCTAGACAGAAATTGCCAGATAATAAAAAATCTTCACCCAGTACTGTACTACCAATTGGACATTTTATATCTTGTACTTTGAGTATTGAACAAGAGAAAGAATATTCACAGGGAGGATATTGCAACCCAGAAAGATTCAACCTAACGAAACGTTCAGATGGGTTGTACTATTTCGGGAACTTATTGTACATACCTCCTTCTTTACAAGGAAGTATTTTAAAACAAAACCATGATTTGATTCTAAATGGTCATCCGGGTGTTCAAAATACCTATCATCTGCTAAAAAGGAAATACTGGTGGCCCAAAATGTGGAAATCAGTTGAGGAATATGTTCACACCTGTACAACTTGTGTTCAACATAAAAAGGAACATAAAAGGCCATATGGGTATTTGATGTCCCTACCCATTCCAGAACGACCATGGAAGGAAGTCGCAATGGATTTCATTGTAGAATTACCAACATCAAAAAATTTCACCACAATATTGGTGGTGGTTGACCTTTTTACTAAAATGGCACATTTTCTACCTATACAAGCGTTACCTAGTGCCTCACAAACAGCTGAGTTATTTCTGAACCATATAGTGAGATTACATGGTCTTCCAACTAGTGTTTTAACTGACCGTGGAAGTCAATTTACTTCCAAGTTCTGGCATTCACTATGTCAACGTTCAGATGGGTTGTACTATTTCGGGAACTTATTATACATACCTCCTTCTTTACAAGGAAGTATTTTAAAACAAAACCATGATTTGATTCTAAATGGTCATCCGGGTGTTCAAAATACCTATCATCTGCTAAAAAGGAAATACTGGTGGCCCAAAATGTGGAAATCAGTTGAGGAATATGTTCACACCTGTACAACTTGTGTTCAACATAAAAAGGAACATAAAAGGCCATATGGGTATTTGATGTCCCTACCCATTCCAGAACGACCATGGAAGGAAGTCGCAATGGATTTCATTGTAGAATTACCAACATCAAAAAATTTCACCACAATATTGGTGGTGGTTGACCTTTTTACTAAAATGGCACATTTTCTACCTATACAAGCGTTACCTAGTGCCTCACAAACAGCTGAGTTATTTCTGAACCATATAGTGAGATTACATGGTCTTCCAACTAGTGTTTTAACTGACCGTGGAAGTCAATTTACTTCCAAGTTCTGGCATTCACTATGTCAAAGGTTGAATATAATAAGGAAATTAACCACTTCTTATCATCCACAAACTAATGGTCAGTGCGAACGTACCAATCAGGCATTGGAACAATATTTGAGAATTCATTGTTCTCAACAACAAGAGAAGTGGGCAGATTTTCTAGCAACTGCTGAATTTGCCTATAACAATACCAAGAACACTTCCACTCAGTTGACTCCGTTCTTCGCAAATTACGGATTTGATCCGGAATATGATTTTCATCATAACATTCATGTGCCATGTCCTGTAGTTAATGACTTGGTTAACTCAATTGCACAATCTTTTAACCTTTTAAAAGAAAATATCCAAAAGGCACAATCCCAACAACAACATTATTACAACCTTCGACGGCGACCAGCACCTAACTATAAAGTTGGAGAATTAGTATGGTTATCCACCCGTCATTTGAAGATTCCGGCTACTAAAGCAAAATTTAACCAATTATATGTTGGTCCATTTCCGATTACTAAAATTATTAACTCTAACGCAGTAGTCCTGCAGTTACCTGAGAAGTTCCGTATACATCCTTCATTTCACGTTTCACTGTTGAAACCGTACACACCTGTTCGGTCACAACCAGTCCCTTTGACTGTACCCCCTGATACTTTATCATCGGAGGTGGATTATGAGGTCTCTGACATAATAGACTCAAGAGTGTACCGTGGGGACTTACAGTATCTTATTCGCTGGTCTGGTTATTCACCAGATGAGGACTCTTGGGAATCTGCTTCACAGGTCTCTGCCCCCGGTTGGTGAAACTTTTCCATAGACGATATCCGGATAGACCCTCTTTTTGAAAACCTGGAGGTTTTCCTTGGGTGGGGGACCTGTCACATATTGACTCTCTCTTACACTGTACCTTTAATTGGTTGCCTAGCTCCCTTTATAAGGAGCCTTTGTTCATTCCTTCATTGCTTGTAATTAAGATTCTCCTATCAGTTTTGGAATTCTTTCAAGCCTCCTCCTTTTGGTTGTTCCTGTATTCTGCATTCTGACAGCTTACGCTGACACCTGATCGCTCCGCCTCAGCACCGCCTCCTTCACTAAACGGACTTCGCGCTCAAACACACTAGTGCCGCAGCTGCAGCCTGAGGCTTCTCTCCCTCACAATTCTGCGTGTAAGTACTTACCGCTTTGGATACCGAACTTAACATCAGATCTGCCTTATGACTTTACTTGCACTCTGTTATTATTAATTTTTCACTTATTGGGATTTGAAGTTAATTCAATCTGGAACTTTAAGACCAAGTTGTTTTATTTTCACTTTGATGTACGCTAGCTGAATCTATTCTATCATCTTACGATAATATTATCAAAAGGGAAGTTTCTATCATCCAAGAGTGTATTTAACATTTGTTATGTTGCCAAACCATAACTCTGCTAAAAGCATACCATACTTGCTAAATGACATTGCTAGTATATCTATTTCAATATATTAGAACACCACACAGTAGTTCTGTGTTTGTTAAAGATAAACAACATACAACTACAAGGTGGTAAATTAAATCCTAGATGAATCATATGACTAAACAGAATTTTAGTTCAATGATTTGTTCAGGAACAATAAACTTTATTTTCTGAAGTTGAATGAAAACGAATAAATTACTAATCTGCATATTTGATCCTTTTGTTAAGCAGATTCAGTTTGAACTCTGACAGAATGATTTTAAGCAAATCATGTTAACCATTGTTTTATGACCAATATATTTTATGATAGACATTAATGGTTTAAGTATCATTCAATTGACTATATGTTTCACTATATACCAGTCACTTTTCTATTTTTAAATCATATACTTTTTTAAGATGTATTTTATTTTAAAATGATATGTTAGGATACCATATAAATTAATGGATTCTGTACATGGAGCTTTTTAACCGCAAGCTCAATGCGGTTGGGAATTTTTGAAGAGTCTTTTTTCACTAAAAACAGTTTCTATATTAAGAAAGGATTTTCATATTAAATAAAATCTTTTAACCTAAGAATTTTATATAAATTTTTTATATTGATTCACTAGATCGAGTTTTAAAATCTGTTTTTTTTTTAAAAAATCGATTAGCCTTTTTTACTTTTACTATTATATATGTATATATTCATGTATATATATCTTTTATACTATTCTACGTCATTTATATGTATATATTTTTATATATTTTTTTTATCTTTATATACATTATCAATCGGACACATGATTTAGAATCAGTCATTCTTTATATAAGTAAACATGTGTCCCGCTATATATGAACACAACCACTTAACATAGGGGACGTCTCTGCAAAGGTCTACACGAATTTCCTTTCTTTGGAGTTCGCAATATATCAAGTTTAGACAAGTATGAACAAGTCTTTGAGCTCGTATAGGACTAATCATAGCAAATAGTAATGTTTGGCTTGGGTAATTTTAGATACAATTTCTGGCTCGCTTGTCACAGCTAAGACATTACAGGAGCAAGTAGCGGAATTTAAGTTACGTTTAGTTTTACAGATCGTCCCCTGGGTTTATTTGTTATTTGTTATTTGTTGTTCTTAATTATTTTTGGTCATCCAGCTGATGGCACGTAGTGAAGAGTTCTCGCCTTTAGCCTATCATTTACTGGGGATGTGGTCCGGTGGACCAATCACGGAAGGTAAAAAATAGGGGGCGTGTTGGCGCTTAGCCTTTAAAAGCGCTTTTGTCCGCATTCAATATATTACCTCTGAGGAAGAAGGGACATATTTGTATTAACCTTTGAAACGTGTCAGGTGTTTGCATGTACAAGTGGTACATCAGCAGATTATATTTAAAAAAGACTCTTCACACTCAATCTCATACGCATTGAATGGTTTTTTAATGAACTGGCTGGTTTATATTCAGTGTATCGTTTGGAGCTGATATTTTACATCGACCATTTAAATGTGTTCATGTTACCTCATATCACTGAGGTCCTATATTGCAAGTGTTTCTAACCGTGCACTTTGTATATACTTCTAATAAAACTGTATTACACTATCTCTGCGCTTCTCCCTTTGTGACCTGGAGCACTGCCTGGAGCTTGAGGGTGGAGAGTCTGACTGAAATCGCCCACGGAGTGAATACAAACAAAGCAGCATGATTGGAAAACAGGAAGAAAAACTAAGAGGGGGTGTGTCCGTTCACCCGTCCGTCTGTGCATTCAGCCACGGCAACACTTAACAGCGTCTCATTACCTCATACTATTGAGGGTAATAGTATGAGGTAATGAGACGCTGTTAAGTGTTGGTAGATTAGCTGTGTGCTTCAGCGTTATATTCAGATGTCAGTGTTTATGGACATATACCCCAACCAACTAGGAGCTGAACGAACTGACGCTAATGTGGAGACTGCTGTTACATTATATACAATAGTGTTAATCAATTACCCATTTTCAATGACCCATCGGAACAGCCAATAGAATGCGAGCTCAATCTGATTGGCTGATTGGATCAGCCAATCGGATTGAACTTGAATCTGATTGGCTGATTCAATCAGCCAATCAGATTTTTCCTACCTTAATTCGGATTGGCTGATAGAATCCTATCAGCCAATCGGAATTTCCATCTTGGATGACGTCACTTAAAGGAACCTTCATTCGTCGGTAGTCATCAGAAGGAAGAGGATGTTCCGCGCCGGAGGTCTTGAAGATGGAGCCGCTCCTCGTCGGATGGATGAAGATAGAAGATGCCGCTTGGATGAAGATGTCTGCCGGTCCGGATGTCCTCTTCTGCCCGGATAGGATGAAGACTTCTGCCACTCTGGATGTCCTCTTTTGGTCCATCGGTGCCCGGCTGGGTGAACACGGCTCAAGGTAGGGAGATCTTCAGGGGGGTAGTGTTAGGTTTATTTAAGGGGGGTTTGGGTAAGAGTAGGGGTATGTGGGTGGGGGGGTGTAATGTTGGGGGGTGGTATTGTGTTTTTCTTTTACAGGCAAAAGAGCTGATTACTTTGGGGCATGCCCCACAAAAAAGCCCTTTTAAGGGCTGGTAAAAGAGCTGTTAAATTTTGTAATTTAGATTAGGGTAGGGAAATTTTTTTATTTTGTGGGGCTTTGTTATTTTATTAGGGGGCTTGGAGTAGGTGTAATTAGCTTAAAATTCTTGTAATCTTTTTTTTATTTTTTGTAATTTAGTGGGGTTTTTTTGTAATTTAGTTTAGTTTATTTAATTATATGTAATTGTAGGTAATTTATTTAATTAATTTATTGATAGTGTGGTGTTAGGTTTAATTGTAACTTAGGTTAGGATTTATTTTACAGGTAATTGTGTAATTATTTTAACTAGGTAGCTATTAAATAGTAAATAACTATTTAATAGCTATTGTACCTAGTTAAAATAAATACAAACTTGCCTGTAAAATAAATATAAATCCTAAAATAGCTACAATATAATTATTCGTTATATTGTACCTATATTAGGGTTTATTTTACAGGTAAGTATTTAGTTTTAAATAGGAATACTTTAGTTAATAAGAGTTAATTTATTTTGTTAGATTAAAATTATATTTAATTTAGGGGGGTGTTAGGGTTAGGGTTAGACTTAGCTTTAGGGGTTACTACATTTATTAGAGTAGCAGTGAGGTCCAGTTGGAGGATTAGGGGTTAATACTTGAAGTTAGGTGGCGGCGATTTTAGGGAGGGCAGATTAGGGGTTAAAACTATTTATTATAGGGTTTGTGAGGCGGGAGTCCGGCGGTTTAGGGGTTAATAACTTTATTAGAGTGGCGGCGAGGTCCGGTCGGCAGATTAGGGGTTAATAAGTAAAGGTAAGGTAGCGGCAACATTGGGGGGGCAGATTAGGGGTTAATAAATATTATGTAGATGTTGGCGATGTTAGGGGCAGCAGATTAGGGGTACCATAGGTACAGTATAATGTAGGTTGCGGCGGTGTCCGGAGCGGCAGATTAGGGGTTAATTGTATAATGCAGGTGTCAGCGATAGCGGGGGCGGCAGATTAGGGGTTAATAAGTGTAAGGTTAGGGGTGTTTAGACTCGGGGTACATGTTAGGGTGTTAGGTGCAGACTTAGAAACTGTTTCCCCATAGGAAACAATGGGGCTGCGTTAGGAGCTTAACGCTGCTTTTTTGCAGGTGTTAGGTTTTTTTTCAGCCCAAACTGCCCCATGGTTTCCTATGGGGGAATCATGCACAAGCACATTTTTCCAGCTAGCCGCTACCGTAAGCAATGCTGGTATTGAGGGTTGAAGTGGCGGTAAATATGCCTTTACGCTCCCTTTTTGGAGCCTAACACAGCCCTTCAGAGAACTCTAAATACTAGCGTTGTTTAGAAGCAGCGCTAGAAAAATAAGACGCGTAGCTAACGCACCCCTTCGGCCGCAAAACTCTAAATCTAGGCGATAGGAGGATATAGTATTCCCATTAAAGGTAGCAAACAAAATAGGTAAACCAAGGGTTAAGATATTCATCCTATTATGTAATTAGTGATAACCCAATAAGAATTGGCTATCGGTATGTATTTTAATGAGATTGCTGTTTTAATGAAGTCTATGATTAAGGCCACAGGCCGATACATGTTAGACCACTCATGCCTAGCTGTTTTTTATTTTTAAGCTGTACTAATAAAACGTTTGGATTTTTAAACAGAAGATTTGTGCCGGCATTATTTACTTTCTAGATATAGACATATGTATATACACATTTAAACACATAAATACATACAGGGAGTGCAGAATTATTAGGCAAGTTGTATTTTTGAGGATTAATTTTATTATTGAACAACAACCATGTTCTCAATGAACCCAAAAAACTCATTAATATCAAAGCTGAATAGTTTTGGAAGTATTTTTTAGTTTGTTTTTAGTTATAGCTATTTTAGGGGGATATCTGTGTGTGCAGGTGACTATTACTGTGCATAATTATTAGGCAACTTAACAAAAAACAAATATATACCCATTTCAATTATTTATTTTTACCAGTGAAACCAATATAACATCTCAACATTCACAAATATACATTTCTGACATTCAAAAACAAAACAAAAACAAATCAGTGACCAATATAGCCACCTTTCTTTGCAAGGACACTCAAAAGCCTGCCATCCATGGATTCTGTCAGTGTTTTGATCTGTTCACCATCAACATTGCGTGCAGCAGCAACCACAGCCTCCCAGACACTGTTCAGAGAGGTGTACTGTTTTCCCTCCTTGTAAATCTCACATTTGATGATGGACCACAGGTTCTCAATGGGGTTCAGATCAGGTGAACAAGGAGGCCATGTCATTAGATTTTCTTCTTTTATACCCTTTCTTGCCAGCCACGCTGTGGAGTAATTGGATGCGTGTGATGGAGCATTGTCCTGCATGAAAATCATGTTTTTCTTGAAGGATGCAGACTTCTTCCTGTACCACTGCTTGAAGAAGGTGTCTTCCAGAAACTGGCAGTAGGACTGGGAGTTGAGCTTGTCTCCATCCTCAACCCGAAAAGGCCCCACAAGCTCATCTTTGATGATACCAGCCCAAACCAGTACTCCACCTCCACCTTGCTGGCGTCTGAGTCGGACTGGAGCTCTCTGCCCTTTACCAATCCAGCCACGGGCCCATCCATCTGGCCCATCAAGACTCACTCTCATTTCATCAGTCCATAAAACCTTAGAAAAATCAGTCTTGAGATATTTCTTGGCCCAGTCTTGACGTTTCAGCTTGTGTGTCTTGTTCAGTGGTGGTCGTCTTTCAGCCTTTCTTACCTTGGCCATGTCTCTGAGTATTGCACACCTTGTGCTTTTGGGCACTCCAGTGATGTTGCAGCTCTGAAATATGGCCAAACTGCTGGCAAGTGGCATCTTGGCAGCTGAACGCTTGACTTTTCTCAGTTCATGGGCAGTTATTTTGCGCCTTGGTTTTTCCAAACGCTTCTTGCGACCCTGTTGACTATTTTGAATGAAACGCTTGATTGTTCGATGATCACGCTTCAGAAGCTTTGCAATTTTAAGAGTGCTGCATCCCTCTGCAAGATATCTCACTATTTTTTACTTTTCTGAGCCTGTCAAGTCCTTCTTTTGACCCATTTTGCCAAAGGAAAGGAAGTTGCTTAATAATTATGCACACCTGATATAGGGTGTTGATGTCATTAGACCACACCCCTTCTCATTACAGAGATGCACATCACCTAATATGCTTAATTGGTAGTAGGCTTTCGAGCCTATACAGCTTGGAGTAAGACAACATGCATAAAGAGGATGATGTGGTCAAAATACTAATTTGCCTAATAATTCTGCACTCCCTGTATGTATACATATAAAGACATATATAGAAGAGCTTTGGAGCCCTTTCCAGTTAAGTAGATTAAAACCATGTAAAAGCATATTTATACAATAACAAAGTGTTATACTGTGTATTTACTGTAAATATTTCACATTTTCACATTCCAATGTTCTGCACATAGCAGAATATGTTCTATGTATTTATGAATAGATATTCCTTAATATATCTGTATATATCTATATATATATCTATATATATATATATATATATATAAAATCATCTATATATATATATATATATATATATATAGGTATAGATATCTATTGTACAAAAACACCATCAGATATATGTAGAAATGTGTATTTATGAATAAATAGAGCACATTCTACGTGAAGAACATTGGAATAGAAAATATTCATATTTTCATGTCGGATTAGCACACTTGAGAATGTTTGATCATGTTTCCACTTTTTTGCTCCATTGACTTATATGGTGGAAAACGTTATCACGAGCACAATATACTAAGTTCCTTTTTCTTACGCATGCCAGGTTAGCATGCAAGCGAAAACTCTTTACTTTCAAATTGTAATATGAGTGCTACTCAACACAAAAAGCTTACTTCTAGCAGAGTTATTTCTTGAGCGGAAGCGTTAAATACTGCTCCACTTGTAATTTGGCCCATTAGGGGGAAACCAATTTTACAATACAACCAAGTGATTGATGATTATGGTGGCAACATTGCAGGTAGAATTTACAAAGTCTTTGTTTTTGTTGATGCAGGAAAAGCTTTATTGGGGTTAATAAACATTTTTTTTTCTTTAGTTGATGAATACTTTCAATGCGTTGATAAAAATCCAGGGATATTAAGCTACAAAATTCCAGAAACAAATATTTTTTCTCTGAATTTGAATATCTCTTGGATCAGGCCAAAGTTGAACTAGTTGAGTCTGCAAATTGAATTGAAACCCAATATTACTTAAAATATATTTCCCGGAAAGTAAATTTAAGTGTGCCATTAGCATGATTAAGGATGAATAACCCGAAACGTTGCTTTTGTTGTTGCTGTGTGCCTATATGCTTTTTGTAAGCTAAAGATAATAAAAGACAAGAATAAATAAAGACAAGAATATTCCTCTTTATTTGGTGCTGCGGACTGTCTATACTGGGTTGCTAATTCAACACATAAGTTGAGCCAATAAAAAAATAGGCATAAATATAAAGCCTCAAATCAGCAGCTAGCACCCAGGTGCTTTGCAGCTCCTGAGCTAACCAAGATAAACCCTTCAACAAAGTATAACAAGAGAAGGAAGCAAATTAAATAATAGAAGTACATTGGAAAGTTGTTTAAAATGTTTTGCTCTGTGTGAATCATGCATGTCTAATTATGACTTTACTGTCCCTTTAAGCTGACTTTTAGAACTAATAATTTTAAACTTTGGACAATACACGCAGCATAACTAACCATCTTGCTAGCCATAGAGTCACTTCATTAGGTACCTGTCTTCATGCTTCTTTTTTTGGAAGTATTATGGTTGTGACATATTCTCTTTCCAATAATGGGCTAGATTACAAGTGGCTGGTTATTGCTACCACAAGCTCGTGGTAGCAATTAAAGCTTATAAAATGAACCAGAGATCAGGGGTCCCATTACATATGCAGTGTCGCCCGCAAAAGCCTGCAACGACGGTTATTACGCGATTTTGGTATTCCATATACGTGTAGTATACAAGTTACCGTGTAAATTTCACCCGTTGCCCGCAATTTTTACTCCCATAAGCTAACATGGGACTGCATCAGTGTCCAATATTCAGCGCAAGGACTTACGTGGAAAAAATGGAGAAATCTTACCCCATTTTTACCTTGCCATACTAAGGCAGCCACAGCAGGCCTTGCACTGAGTATGGGAGCACCGTAACTCCTGAAACTGCCTGCAAAAATAAACACCTAACGCATGAGCGATATCTAGCCACCTGTCAACCGCCAACCCCCACCGCAATAACTAATAAAATATATTAACCCCTATATCCGCCATCAAACCCACACTGCAACTACAAATAAAGTATTAACCCCTATATCCACCATTAACCCACAACGCAAACTACCTATTAAAGTATTAACCTATAAACCGCCAAATCCACAACGCAATAAACCTATCAAAGTATTAACCCCTAAACCGCCAAAGTCCACAACGCAATAAACCTATCAAAGTATTAACCCCTAAACTGCCAAAGCCCACAATGCAAATAATTAAATTACTAAGCCCCATAACCTAACACCCTCTCTCCCCAAGATAAACAGTTTTTTACATTAAAAATACACAAAGTCCCCCCTAACAGTAAAATCCCCCCACACACCAAACCCCCCAAAATAAAAGAACCTAACACTAAAAAACCTAGACTACCCCATTGCCCTGAAAAGGGCATTTGTTTGGGCATTGCCCTTAACCGCTTGAGTGCTCTGAGCCATCGCAGAGTTTCTCACTCAGGTGCTAACAATGGCTCAGAGCCGTCGCTAGCACTCTCCCACCTTGAGGGAGATCTGGGGGCTCCCACCCGCTCCTACCCCGGCGATCGTGCCTGTAGAGTGACATGCATTGCCGGGGCTTTCCGTTTTGTGCGGTGACGTCATGCATAATGATTGTTATGACGTCACCGTGCAACTTTATTTAAAAATGGCAAAGGACAATATAGGGAAAGGAGGCATGCTGCTTAGAAGCCTGTATCTTAGGTATCTAAGCAGCTACAGACCCCCAAGACCCACCGTTGGAAAGGTAATCGCCTAACCTTTCCAACGGTATAAGTCTTGGGAATCTGAAAAGAAAAAAGTAAAAAATAAATATTTTTAAAAATTTAAAATTTAAAAAACCCTCAAATGTGCTTAGCACCCAGGTGGGAAAGTGCTTAGCACTCAAAGGGTTAAAAGGGCATTTAGCTCTTTTACAAAGTGCCCACCCTAATCTAAATAAATAAAAACCCCAAAAGTTTTTTAAAAAAGCTAAGTCTAACCCCCAGGTTGATACTCACCGTTCCTGAAGTCCAGCGGAGAAGGTCCTGTCCCATGCGGGGAAGTCTTCTTTCAAGCGGCGACCTCTTCTTTCTTCTTATAGGAACAATCCGTCGCAGAACAGAGGACGGGGCTGAAGACTGATGAACGGGGGGCTGAAGACCGGTGACCCTGGAACTGAAGACCGACGATCCTGGAACTGAAGATTGGCGACCCTGGAACTGAAGTAAAACCACTTTCCAAAAAGTCAAGCAAATAGCGTTATCACAGTTTGTGAATCAGCCAACAACACATCCAACATGTTTTGTGCCATTACAGCACTTCGTCAGGGATAGAGTTAATTTAGCTGTTCAGGTGTTAAAAGCAATTTTTAAACCAGATGTCTATTTTTTTAGGCCAATCATATTGTCTGATTTCAAAATTCATCACATATACTGACTGGCTAATTGCTAACACATTCAGATTGGATCAAAGTTACAATTCAAGAAAAAACAGTTAAAATATTATATTAAACAAATTCATTAAAGATGATATTATACAAATATTAAACAAATTAATTTGGATTAACAAATTAACTGTATTGTAACATTGTAGCAATTCACATGTGTTCCCATTGGAGCCTATGGAAGTGCACTCCTGTGAGCGCAATGCTTCCCAGCAATGCGAAGGCAAGCTCACGTTAGCATTGCGCTCAACTTGTCATACCAGTGCACATTTGCGTGCGCTGTTATTACTCAGTGGAGGGCAAATATCGATATTGCAAAAGCGATATTTAGTGCTCCACTTGTGATCTGGCCCAATATTGTTTATCATCATTTTCTACTCTCAAAGCTGCTTATTCTAATTCTGTGCAAATGGTTCTGCATCATTGGCACACACAAAATATACACACAAATATTTATTATCATAGAGAGAAAGAATGTGCAAGACAACATTTAAATATCTCTTTATTATTTTTTATTTAAAAACAACATTTAGACTACAAACTTTGTATATCTACCACCTATTCCATTGACCTGCACCAAACTTTTTGAGAGCTCAACTATATATTAAAAGCCGCATCTAAGGAACCTGGATTCACAAGAATTGCTGATGGCATTGGCGCCCGGAGCCGTTTCAAAATCTAGGCCTCTATATACCCCCCCGGCGGGACACTTAGTCCTGTCGTTAAGCAGCGCTGTGAGTGCTTCATTTAAGAAAGTTTCTAACCCTGGAACTATAGCAGCATGGTGAGTACACATTCCGTGATGAGACACCGCTAATTCTTCTTGCAAGCAAACCAATTGCATCTGCCTAACGCCTATGCTAAGCCCTTTGTTATGGAGGTCCCTGCTTTTTTTTTGAGGAGCTACGTAGCCTACTTGATAGGCACCAGGCGGCTTTGGAGGACACGCTGGTCACAACCTTAGAAAGTAATGGCATTGGTCTACTTCAGCAACCCTGCCGAGTCAGGTCTAGTGGGATGAGATGTGGGGGTGGTGGCGTCCCGGGGCCCCGACGCCCACTGCCGGCCACTGATGCTCCTTTGGAGAAATTGACTTACTGCGCTGAAGATCCTACGCTCCGACACGAGGAGCTGTCGAGCTGGCCAGGATTCACTTTGGAGAACCTCTTTGCTATTTTTCAGCTCACTGATCCTGCGCTCGAAAAGCCCAAGCTAAATGTAAGTAAAGCAAAAGAAACCTTTACTCATACAAGATGCAACATACAAGTTTTTCCGGAACAGAAAACAGATCAAAGCGATGAAAGCCTACAAGCAGCGTGTCTTCCTATGGCTGGGTTGGTGCATTGTGCGCTTATCCTAGTAATTTCACAGTTCCATAAGTGGGATCCCGGTGGTTCATTTCCTCTGAACACTATTGCAGGTTGAGGTGGACTTTTAGAGTTAAGAGCTGTTCGGATGTAAATACCCCATAACATTCTTCCATGCAGCTTATTTGCCATTGCAGCAGGCTGGGAGAGACTTTTCTGCTAGGTTGCAACATGTTACACCATAATCATTTTGACGCTAACATCTAGTTGAATTTTGGGACGTTTCCTTGCTCAGAGGTGTCATCCAACTCTTTCACTGTACTGGATTTACCTTTATTAGCTTGAATTATATGAACTGATGATGTGCAGGTTTGGTTTTACTCCAAGCATTACTGAGGCTGCATACTCATTTTAGCAGTTACTCTTTGAACCTTACTGTTCAGAATAATATCCATTTTCACACCACGGTTCTCTGGGTTGTTGTTGTTCCCACTATATTAAGGCGTGAGACTCTCTTATTTCTTTTTTTTTTTTTTTTTTTTTTTTTTTTATTTGAAGTTTGTTGCAAGGTATACATGTATTACTCAACAATAAAACACAGCAAAGTAAGAAATACATCACAGTACCACATATTTCCAGTATACATTACAAATTCCAAACACAAGGTACAAACATAAGGACCTTAACTGAGATGCCTGATGGTCCTTACACCTCCCCAATGCCACACAAGGTCACTTTTGGGCCTCACTAGGAAATGACTGTAATTTGGGTGGTTAATTTTGACAAAGGAGACCACTTTTGGATCTCATGTGACAAACTTCATTTTTTTTTTTTTTTTTTTTTAATCTTTAGTATAAATATCTTACATTTGGAACAAAGGACCCCCCTTTTATATTCAAAAACTAGAAGTGAGAATACCAATGGTGACAATAGCATGGAAATGGGAAACATAGGGAAGATGAAGAGAAAAGGGTTAAAATGCCTAAGTATGGTTAGGTTTCAGGGGTTACTGCAGGGATAAAGGAACTCTGATATCTAGTTATGTTTTCTGAAGGGCAGGATCATATTGTACTAAATCTATAATAATAGCTGCCAACTAAGTATCTAGTACCCTGACCTTAAAACCACAAAGAGACCTGAATTTGAGCTGATGTGTCACTGTGCTGAAATATGAAAATTCCTCAGCTTGCCACACTGCCTCGGCCGCCAAGTCATTTCCACAAGAGTGCAGCAATACTGAACCTTGTGAGCTCACTGTGGGCAGTCTCTTGAGTTTAAATGATAGGGATAGTTAAGAAAATATGCAAAAACCCTCCTCAACATGAACTTCAGTACTACGCTAGTATAGAGATATACGTTAAACCTGGTCCAAGCAAAATGAGTGTATGTATATCTGCATACCTAAGTTTTGATAGAAAGTCACGTCTTTCATCCCCTTCCTAATGATAGAAATAACCAAGGGGGCAAACAAATACAGGATGAGCATAGAGCCACACTATGACTAGTTTAGTACTATATATTAATATTGTATATAAGAACTATCGAGAGGTACATCAAACTCTATGCTTCTATATCATAGTGGTGAAGCAGTAGCTAAATTATATTAGTCTCCTGACTTAGTATTAGCTAGAAATAGTTATTAGCGTCCATCTTGTCACAAACCAAAAGGCCTAAGCCTCATGTCCTCGTTTATTTTATCTAATACCCATCCTTATGTATTCCAGGACAGTGTTCATCTGAGGGACCAGGAAGGGGTTCCTGCAAGGTCAGGCTCTCTCGGGACATCAATGAACTCACGTTATAGGGGTAAACAAGCAGAAAGTTCCCCTCTAGTTCTGCACGGCATATAAATACAAAGAAGTCTCGGCTCCCAAAAACACTCAATCAAAGTTTAGTCAGCGTGGGTGTAGGTCTTATAACAATATCTGCTGCTATGGGATTAGCTAATAGGGGCAAGTGTAGTAGGCATAGTGGGTTTGGAACCGGGACATCCGTGAACTATGACAACATTAGAGTCCTCACCCAACTCCGGTTCTTACGCTGGTAGGAAAAAAGCCAAATGCCTTCAGGTTGTATGGCCATCTTGTAGGAGGCAGCGACCATGGGTGGGTAAGCCATACCGGTGTTATTAACAGGGGTCAGTGCTCCGCTGACCAGCCAAGCCCATGAGCTGTAAGGTGTACCGGAACCTCCCATGTCTCCGCACAGTAGTTGATGCATCTCAGGGAGACCGGGTACGGCGTGGGAAACTTCTGCATGTAGTTGCACTGCATCGGGTGTCGCTCCTTCATCAATCTCGATCTCCTCATCGACCCGCACAGGCCGCTCCTTTATGAAGCCTGCTTCAAACTTGGTCAGCAGACTATCGAACCTCTCAAGGATCCGCTGCTCGTACTCTGCAAATAGAGTCCATACTGTGGCGCAGATGTTCTCTGCCATGACAAACAGAAATGGCGGTTCGTTGCTGCCCCAGGCGCAGTATCCAGAAATAGTCACCTTATTAGTTCCAGTTTGGTAGATGACAAGAGCCCCTACTATTCACAATAGTAGTTGGGTGATCAGCTGGTATTATTCTAGGGGAGAAGTCAGGAAAATTTGATATAATATAAAATAAAGTCAGGAGCCTCTTTGATGTGCGTCTTGCTGCGCTTGCTGCTGGCTCCGTCCCCCGACTCTCTTATTTCTAATATGCTTGTTATGTTTTTTTTTGTGCAGGCTGGTCCTGAAGTTCTGCTGGTATTCTGCACACAGAAGGGATCATTCAAGGGTGCATATTAAATTGAAGGGGAAAACTTATGCACTTGTAGGATATACCAAAACAATACAGTTTTTTGCTCATAGGGCTTTTATAGAGAGACTGAGGCTGACAGATTAACATTTAGTTAAGCCACTTTATACCTCTCAGTTGGCATTGGTGCACTTTTATAGCCTTTTTCTCTTGAACCCCACAGCTATTCTGAGCTTTATCAAACCCTGTTGCCCTCATAATTGTACCAGACAGATAGCATATCACCTATTAAGTCTAGCGCACCTTAACACTCTAACAACCTAACCCTAGCTCTAAACTGCGAGCCATATAACCCGCACTACAAAACTAAGGCAAACCCTGCATATCTTTTCAGTAATTGTATTGGGCTAGCTTTCCATTACTCTATCTCTCCCATATAACCAAGATGTGGAGGACCCCCTGAACTTTAGATAGATTTCCTTTTAACAATATCCCAACTTTAAATGTTCCTTGTTCAATTGGTTGATGTTTGAGCCTATTTTATCTATGTGTGTCTTTGTGTTTCAAATTTATAGCTATAATACTTTAAAACTTAAAAAACTGAGGTAAACAGAATAAGATCCATGAGTGGTCTTCTCTATTGCAGGTAGCCTCCTATTGCAGCAAAAATCCCATTTGGTCGGGGGTCCAAGAGTGGCCCTTTAAATAATAGAGGAGGCTCAATTTTTCAATGGCATGTCTGACTTATATTCCTACATAATATTGTAAGCGTTTTTATTTTTGTTGTCCTATTAGTTGATCATATTAATATATTTACATCATATTTACTGTATATTCAGCCCTGTATTATGTTTCTAATGATGATATTTATGGAATGTTTTAATGCTATATTTGTATGCCAAATCTTACCTCAATAAAAATATATATATAAAAAAACAAAAAACAACAACATTTACAGAATAAATATTTGTACATTGCATTGTTGCCTTTTGAGGATATCCTTAATACAATAATAAAAAAGTTGCATTAACGCTGCTGTATTTCTTTATTTAGAAACATGCGTGATCATTTGTGGCAATATTTTACCAAACATTAGGGAAATAATTAAATGTCTGTTTTAGGCCTGTACTTCAGTAATCTTCTTTAAAAGGTTAATGAAGGAATAAATCACTGATTTTACTACAGTTCCCTTAAGCAATTGCTTTACCTCTGCATTTAAATGTGTGAATGGTAAAGAATTATAGTCTCTATGCTGATAGAAAGAATGATATCCCGGAGCATTTCACAATAGGTTTGTTGATATGGGAATACAACAATGTTAATCTATGGAACTACATCAGGGAATTAGATAAATGATCTGCACTAGCAGGGATTCAAAGATTCAAAGTTACTCAACTCAACAGCCTAACCCTTGTCAGTCTATGAATCAATGTTTCTACAAGAATCATTTTTCTTTTTAGAATAGAAAGGAAAAGACATAAAACAAATATGTGATTTGTCTCTGTTAAAAACTCAGAACTATCCATCATTATGAAAGTTTGTTTTATTTAAGTTACAATATTTACCCCGTTTATACTTTTCAATTTTTTTATTTTTTTAATATGGCATTTTGCTTCTGATTTTGCAACATTAAAAACAGAACCTAACTCTACTGAATCCTATAATTTAGAATATTAACTGTTGTAATGGAAAAAGCAGTCACAGTTTCTGGCAATTAAGCAAGTAAGTGGTTTCATGTTATCTCTGAGAAATATAATCATGCATAGAATAAAACATAAAATTGTATTCATTGTGGATAAAAACGCCATAGAATTTTTCAAATTATCTTTTGTGTAGTATAGGGCATGTTTTAAACATGACAGAATTTTTTTTATTATTTTTTAACATTGGAAAAGAGTAACCAAATCTTTAAAAATATTGGCCCTTTTCTAAAATATTCCAAAATATCATATTTAGCTAGGAAGGTTCTAAAAAAAGAAAAGAAAACCACTATCCCCAAACGTCTATGAAAAAGGGGGTTAGTATGTAAGTTCACATGGCCGTATTAAGGCTGATCATTGTTACTGATCAGCTGATTACTTCACCTGTGCACTGGTTCAGCTATAATGATAACCTGGCCTGTTGGAAGTACTTAAGGAATGCGGTTGAGAAACACTGCCTTAGGTGACTTCTACACTATTACATTTCATTCTATTACATTCATTTGCTGGGCACAGCTCTAATGGGCTAGATTACAAGTGGAGTCGGGATTAGAAATATCGTGACCATGCTAACTTGTGTGCTTATTACAAGTTGAAAGTAAACGGGTGTGCTCAGAATTTGTGCTCTTTGGGTCAGTCTGACTGAAGAATTAGCAAAAAGGGGTTAAAAAAAATATGTGCACCAAACACAAAAAAAATGCCTATTAATATAAATATTAATAAAAACATTTTATAAGGGTTAAAATGATATGGTATATGACAAGGTATTTGACTAGAAAGGGCTATAATTTATATATTTATGTCTAAATATTTTTATTGGTGTATATGTATGTGTTTATATGTATATAAATGTGTATTTATGTGTTTATATATGTATACACATATATACACTTTGGAGCCCGTTTCAGTCAAATACCTTGAAAGTTGAAAAATTATTTTTAATCTATTTTAATATTTAATAATGTGCTTTAAAGAGTTTTTACTATAACTATTTAACATTCCAATGTTCTTCACTAAAAAGAAAATGTTATTTGTATTTTAAAATAGATGTTTGTATATACATCTGTATATACAGTATATATAGTATATATATATATATATATATATATATATATGATATATAGGTAAAAAATATATATATATATACTGTATATACAGATGTATATACAAACATTTATTTTAAAATACAAATAACATTACCTATATATCTATATATAGATATATAGGTAAAAATATATATTTTCCTTAAAAAAACAGATTTATCAAGAAATATATACTTAAAAATAAAATAACATTTTTTTCCATGTGAAGAACATTGAAATGTAAAATATTCATAACTACCTTAGGCTTTAGCAATGTAGGTTTAACGTGGTGCTGGGTTAGCACACAAAAGCATGCTCCATTGAAGTCTATGCGGAGAAATTTTGGTATCACATATAAGGCGCTGCATATAAATGCGGCACATATATATTTCACGAGTCGCCCACAATTTTTACTCCCATAAGCTAACATAGAACCGCGTCGCAAATCGGTATCACATATTCAGCACAAGGACTTACATGGCAATAATTGAGAAATTTTACTACATTTTCACCTCGCCACACATAGGCAGGCGCAACAAGTCTCACGCTGTAAATGTGAGCACCGTAATTCCCGTAACTGCCTGAAAGTATTAACTAACACCTAACGCATCCACAATATCTATCTATTTGTCAACCGCCAACCCCCACCGCAATAACTAATAAAATATATTAACCCCTAATCTGCCATTAACTCACATCGCAATAAACCTAATAAATGTATTAACCCCTAATCCACCATTAACCCACATCGCAATAAACCTAATAAGTGTATTAACCCCTAATCCGCCATTAACCCACATCGTAATAAACCTAATAAATATACTACTCCCTAATCCCCAATTAACCGACATCACAATAAACCTAATAAATATATTAACACCTAATCCGCCATTAACCGACATCACAATAAACCTAATAAATATATTAACCCCTAACCGCCATTAACCCACAAAGCAATAAACCTAATATAACTATTAACCCCTACTCCGCCAAACCTACACAATGCAATAATCCTAATAAATATATTAACCCCTAATCCGCCAAAACCCCACAATGCAAATAACTAATTAAATTACTCAGCCCCCTAACTTAATACCCCCTAAATTAACCCCAATTATCAAAATTAAAAAATGCTAAGTTAAAATTAAAGTAAAAAATCTAATATTACATAAAAATAAAAAAAAATGTATCTAACATTGCAAAAAATAAAAAAGTCTAAATTACATAAAATAATAAACCAAATTATGAAAAAAAATTAAACCTAATCCCTATGAAAATAAAAAAGCCCCCCCAAAATAACACCCCCCCCCGATCTAATACTAAACTACCAAAAGTTCTTAAAAGGGCCTTTTGTAGGGCATTGTCCTAGGTTAAAGAGCTCTTTTAACTTAAAAAATACTAATACTAACAGTAAAACCCCCCACCCACCAAACCCCCCCAAAATAAAAAAACCTAACACTAAAAAATCCTAAACTACCCATTACCCCTAAAGGGGCATTTGTATGGGCATTGCCCTTAAAAGGGCATTCAGCTCTTTTACTGCCCTTAAAAGAGCATTCAGCTCTTTTAAGAGTGCCCAATAAATCTGTAATCTAAAAAAAAAAAAGAGTAAGACTAACCCCCAAATAGGTACTCACCATTCCTGAAGTCCGGCAGAGAAGGTCCTGTTCCAGGCGGTGAAGTCTTCTTCCAAGCGGCCAACATCTTCTTCCAAGCTGGGACCTCTTCCTTCTTCATCCAGGACCAAGCTGGCATGGAGCGGAGATAAGCGCGGAGCAGGACCGTCAACCGAGGAGCCATGGAGCGTGGAGGATCCTCTTCGTACGATCGCCACTGTACACTGAATAGTGAATTCAAGGTACGCATTTAAATATGGCGTCCCTTGCATTCCTATTGGCTGATTTGATTCTTCAAATTCAAATCAGCCAATAGGATGAGAGTTACTGAAATCCTATGGCTCTGCAGTCGGCGGTCCTGCTCCACGCTCATCTCCACTCTGCGCCAGCTTGGTCCTGGAGGAAGATGTCGTCCACTTGGAAGAAGACTTCACCTTCTGGAACAGGACCTTCTCTGCTGGACGTCAAGAACGGTGAGTACCTATTTGGGGGTTAGTCTAAGACTTTTTTTGGGGGGGGTTGGTTTTTTTAGATTAGGGATTTATTGGGCACTCTTAAACAAGCTGAATGCCCTTTTAAGGGCAGTAAAAGAGCTGAATGCCCTTTTTAAGGGCAATGCCCATACAAATGCCCCTTTAGGGGCAATAGGTAGTTTAGGATTTTTTAGTGTGAGGTTTTTTATTTTGGGGGGTTTGGTGGGTAGGGGGTTTTACTGTTAGAGGGGTGACTTAGTATTTTTAAGGTAAAAGAGTTGTTTAGCTTAGGGCAATGTCCTATAAAAGGCCCTTTTAAGGGCTATTGGTAGTTTAGTATTAGATTAGGGGGTGTTTTTATTTTGGGGGGGCTTTTTATTTTCATAGGGATTAGGTTTTATTTTTTTTTATTTTTTATAATTTGTTTTATATAGGCATAAAATAATCCTACTAACTATAAGGACTAGTTTACAAGTGGAGCGCTAATTTATTGTGCGCCTGAAAAATAAATTACCAGCCATTACAAGTGGCTCTGAAAATTAAGCAGAAGTCAGACCTATGGTTAATTTTAAAAATGTGCCCCAATTGCCACCTAAGTTAAGTGATGATTTAGTGATGATTTTAAAAATAAAAAATAATAATAATAAGTATATATTCCCTCAATGTTAGGGTGAAAAATGCATGTATCAGTGTTCTTATACAAAACATTTATTTAAACAGCCCTGAAAACAGCCCTGACATATGTATTTTTCATATGTGTCCCTTTTTAAAGCGGCAATATGGTCACCCTACTCTAAGGAAAGTAAGGTACATGCTGAAAGAAATACTGTTATGCTGTTTAATCTCTTTAATGAACATTATAAAGCAAATTTTGTGGAGAGCCTGTGGCCTGGCAGTAAAAACAAGTAGCCGATTATAAATAGAGATGATTAGGTCTCGTTCCCTGTAAATATTTACTTAGCTTTAGAGATTTCAGCTCTTGTGCAGCCATTTGTGTGAGAGCAGAGCTTGTCAATCATCCAGTCAATTATGTTTCACATATGCAACCTCTGAGGTTCAGCAAAAAAATCTATTAATTTGCAACTATGGGCTAGATTACAATATTGCGAACAGGCTAAATTGCGAGAGTATTACAAGTTGAAAGTAATCATGTACCGCTGAGTACAATCTAAATTTTCGCTCCCCGGGTTAGCTCGACTGAAGACCTTATGACAACCAGAGATCCAGCAACATGGGAGAAAAAAGTAGTTAAAAATTATGTTTTTTTAGTCATTCTTTATAAATGAGTCCACTGGATTAGCAATACTCAGGCAAGTTAGGCAACAGTTTGCATACAATCCTTTGAGATTGTAGTCAGGTTATAAATCAATTAGTTGTCTCACGGCTGATGTTTCTTAACTTATGATTGTGCTGCAGTGCAATGGCTCCAATGCTGCATTCACAGCTTCATAAATGGTAACCATAGTCAAAGCAATCAGCTATAATATATTGTGACATCTTCCAGACCTATAGGTTTTCTCAAACACTACAAATGCACATATGTAATGGGATATGCATGCTAAAATAAAGCCACTAAACACTGTAGGGGCTATTATTGTGTCTAGATTGTCACAGAGCCCCTAGTTTTATTCACAATTCAATTCTCATTGAGACATAAGTAACACTCGGCTAGATTACGAGTTTTGCGGTAAGAGCTGCTCGGTGCTAACTTGCAAGTTATTGTCACCGCTCACCTCCCTATAGCGCTGCTATTACAGGTTTGCAAAAACCCGGCGTTAGCAGGCAATAAGTGACACCCCAATCTGCTGCCCCCGAAATCGCCGCCACCTACATTACACTTATTAACCCCTAATCTGCCGCCCCCGACATCGCTGCCACCTACATTATACTGTTATGCTGTTCCAATTAGCCAATAGAATGCAAGCTCAATCATATTGGCTGATAGAATTCTATCAGCCAATCGGAATTCAAGGGACGCAATCTTGGATGACGTCCCTTAAAGGTACCTTCATTCTTCGTTAGACTTCTGCCAGCTTGGATGAAGACTTCGGCCTGCTTGGATGAATACTTCTGCCGGCTTCGCTGAGGACTTCTGCCGCTTCGTTGAGGATGGATGTCGGTCTTCAAAAACTGTAAGTGAATCTTCGGGGGTTAGTGTTAGGTTTTTTTAAGGGTTTATTGGGTGGGTTTTATTTTTAGATTAGGGACTTTGGGCGGAAAAATAGCTAAATGCCCTTTTAAGTCTATTGCCCATCCAAATGCCCTTTTCAGGGCAATGGGGAGCTTAGGATTTTTAGATAATAAAATAGTAATTTTTTGATTTATTTTAATTATATTAAAGCTAGTGGTGTTAGGGTTAGACTTAGGGTTATGTTTAGGGGTTAATAACTTTAGTATAGTGGTGGCGATGTTAGGGACAGCAGATTAGGGGTTAATAAATGTATGTAGATGGCGACGACATTGGGGCAGCAGATTAGGGGTTAATAATATTTAACTAGTGTTTATGATGCTGGAGTGCGGCGGTTTAGGGGTTAATATGTTTATTCTAGTGGCGGCGATGTCCGGAGCGGCAGATTAGAGGTTAATAATTTTATTATAGTGTTTGCGATGCGAGAGGGCCTCAGTTTAGGGGTTAATAGGTAGTTTATGGGTGTTAGTGTACTTTTTAGCACTTTAGTTATGAGTTTTATGTTACGGCATTGTAACATAAAACCCATAACTACTGACATTCAGGTGGCGGTACGAATCTTGAAGGTATAGGGTGTACCGCTCACTTTCTGGCCTCCCAGGCAAACTCGTAATACCGGCGCAAAGGAAGTCCCATTGAAAAAAGGACTTTTTGAAAGCTGCAGTAATTACGTTGCGTTACGGCCAAAAAAGTGTGCAGTGCACCTATACCTGCAAGACTCATAATACCAGCGATAGTGAAAAAGAGCCTTAACGCTGCTTTTTTAATCATACCGCAAAACTTGTAATCTAGCCGACTTCGGGGGGGGGGGTACTTCACAAACAAAGTCAAGTCCAAAGCAAACAATTTGTATGACATTATCAAATATCTTAGACTGAGAGAATAGTTCATACAAATGTTTTACAATACTTTGAATTCCAGGGTTTTATTTGAAGTAGCTTTATAATTTAAAATATGTTAGAGCATTCAAAAATCCCCTCTCTAACCTCATTGTCTGCATGTTTTTTTAGTACATTCAACACTCGGCATCTGCTGATTTCTTTGAAAGATGTATTTTAGAATGTTGAATTTTTCTGATATTTTATTAATGTTCTGATGCTTAAAGTCACAACTAACTTCTAAGGAAATGTTTGATGGGAAAATCAAACAAGTTATTTTGCAAGGGTTATAGATTTTTAAATAAGAGCACAATATATGGAGAAGCTGAAATTTTGGCACTGGATGATAAAACATGTGGCAAATAAATATTGATCATATAATACTGAGCATGAAACTTACAGAGCAATTTCTCATGGAATAGACTTTTGTCAATAACCATGAATTGTTATTCTAAAGAAAGCGTTGACTACTCCTTACAAAAAATACAATGTATTTTCAAAGTGAAACAGCAAATTGACTCTTTTATTGTCCACTTGATGTCTATACTTTCCCTCCTCAGTAATGGAATATGTACTTCAAATACATATAGCAGAAAATCATTTAAAACATTTTATTGATCCAGAAACTTACAAAAGCATAGCCAGACTCCAAATATGAAGCATTTGAAAAGGTGTGTGTTGTACTTGGTGAAAAACCAAGAGAAATGAACCATTCAATATGAGGCTTGTAAAGGCTGTTTTAAAAAAGAGAAATTTTGCAGTACTTGATTTTTTGTATAGGAAATGCAGAACCTTGTAGTAGCATTGAAAGTCTCATAATTGAAATTATACAAAATTTTCACCTGATGAAAAGGCAGAAGTGTAATGCTTGGTGAAAAAAAAACTTGCAAACTTTTTGGAGTACTTGATAAGTAGTGGTGTTTTAAGATGTTAATTACTGAGAATTTGGATTGTGAACACCAAAACAGGACTGGCACCTGTTTAATATAGCGCCATTTAAGACAAAACCCCAAATTAAAAAATTGCTGCAGATAAACAATACAAATGAATAATTGTTATTGCATCAACACTGAAAAAGGCTCATCTTCAGCAATTAAATTTCATATAATTATCAAACGATAGACTGTGATCATGCCTTTACTTTCTTATATTGCTATCCTTTGCTAAAAAAAAAATTATTTGCTATTTTTATTTCAGAATTCACCATTTAAGACTATGGGGCCGATTTATCCTCTCAGCATATCATGGCCGACAGACATCGCTGAATGCCGACAGCATACACTGTCGGCATTTAACATTGCACAAGCAGTTCTAGTGAACTGCTTGTGCAATGCCGCCCCTTGCAGATTGGGTGTCAATCAACCCGATCGTATCTGATCGGGTTGATTGCTGTCCGCGGCTCAGAGGTGGCTGACCAATTAAGGAGCAGTAGTCTTATGACCGCTGCTTCTTAACTGCTGTTTCCAGCGAGCCTGAAGGCTTGCGCGGAAACAGATGTATTAGGCCCCATACGGTGCTTAATAAGTCGGCCCCTTTGGGTATTTATGTAGATGTCATTTTATTTTATATTTTTTTGTTTATTTATTTATTTGTTTTGTTTTTGCACTTTTAAGTATCCGGGATCTAAATTGTTTTTATGGAGACTACTGGTAAAATATATATATATTATTCTTTTTTTAAGAACCATTTCTTTTGGGAAGATGATTTTCATATGGATTTTACCTGTGTGTATGTAGCTTGTAACAGTTGTAGAGAATAAAACATGAGACAGCGAGAAAAGCTATGAAAAAGTGTGTCATCCTAATGGTTCTATTGATAGTTAATACAAGTTTTTTGCCTTTGAATTGTCCTGCAAATCTACTGATCTAGGCATTCATGGTCCTCATTAGAGTGGAAGGGACAGTGAAAACTTGAGCAGTGAGCAGGCTACAAGATTGATCTTCTGCACCATAGTGTAAACACACACCTCCCTGGTGTGAATTCTTTGTGCATTCCCTAAAAACTGCTTATACCACTTCCATCCATGCGGCAGACGAATGTCTGTACTTGAGGAGGTAACTAAGGTTATTTACCTCCACAAAGCAGTGCAGGAGATTATTAAGGACACAGCATCCCCAGAAACCTGACTGCAGTGGAATAAATTGCCTTTCCCTAACCCTATGTCAGAAATTAGTGTGTTTTTCTGCCAATGGGGGATATTTATCAAAGCATCAACAATGTTGCATTTGACGGCATACGAATACACTCGCCTAACATCGCCAAATATCGCAGCCGTGGATCTGAATACAATCTCCATATTTATAAAATAAAGCCGTCAAAAACACGCGCACCAAGTACGGGGCTATGAGCATCATACTGTTTTGGTAACTTACAGTCATCAATGCCGCTGCTATTCGTGTTTTTCCCAACTTTATTTATACCATTTCACTAAAGGCATCCAGTATACTAAAATGTTTATCGCTGATTTGAACAGCCAATAGAATTTCAGTAGCTCTCATCCTATTGGCTGAATTGAACAGCCAATAGGATTTCAGAAGCTCGCCTCCTATTAGCTGATTTGAATTTACCGCTCAAATCAGCCAATAGAAATGCAAGGGGCGCCATCTTGAATCGCGTCCCTTGCATTGAAGCTTCAGTTTACGGTGGCGACCGTAAGAAGAGGAGCTCCACATCGGATGGCTTCAGGATGGACCCGCGCCTGCTGGATGAAGATAGAAGAGGCCGTCTGGATGAAGACTTCTTGCTGCATGGATGATGACTTCGCCGGATGGATGAAGATAGAAGAGGCCGCCTGGATGAAGACTTCTTGCCACATGGATGATGACTTCGCCGGCTGGATGGATCTTTCAAGCATGACTTCAAGAACTGTAGGTGGATCGTCGGGGTTAGGGTTTTGTGGGTGGGTTTTATTTTTAGTAGGGTTAGGTTTTTTAATATGTAATTTAGTTTATTTAATTGGTAGTTTAATTTAATTTTAGTATAATAGTTAGGTTAGGTTAATTAATAGTTTAAAATTAGTTTATTTTAATTCTACAGGTTTTAATTTATATTAAGATAGGGGTGTTGTAATTTTAATTTAAAGTTAAGGGGTTGTTAGGTTTAGGGGTTAATAGCTTAATTTAGTTTTTGGCGATGTGGGAGGCTGACGTTTTAGGGGTTAATAGGTTTAGTTAGTGGCGGTGATGTGGAAGGCCAGAGGTTTAGGGGTTAAAAAGTTTATTTAGTGGCGGGGGTGTCGGGGAGCGGCAGAGTAGGGGTTAACACATTTTATTTAGGTTGTGGCGGTGTCGGGGCAGCAGATTAGGGGTGTTTAGACTCAGGGTTTATGTTAGGGTGTTAGGTGTAAACATAACTTGTTTTCTACTATAGAAATCAATGGGGTATATTTCATTCTCTTGCAGCATCGAACATGAGCTTTCGGTGCTTTCAGACTCCCATTGATTTCTATGGCATACGCGGCCTCAAGGGTGGCGGATTGAAAACCAGGTAGGATGCGTCGGGATATCCGCGAGCGTACCTGTTAACTAATTGTTAAATTGGAAAAAGTGTCAAATAGAGCCGAATGTGTATTTGGAACATCTGTAACGACGTAAGCATCGATCTGCACCGGATTGAGATCGCGGGATCATATGTTACGTCACAAATTTTAACATTTGCTGGTCTTGAGGCTTTGATAACAAGGTCGGATCAATCTCACAACAATAATGATGCAGAATTCCGGCGAATTTTCGGTTGACACTATGATAAATATCCCCCAATAAGTGAGTTAAAGGACCATCCTTTGTGTATTATTAGCAATATGTGGTAACATTACTGCTTCATTCTCTTGGTATAATTTGTTGAAGGAGCAGCAATGCACTACTGGTTTCTAACTGAACACATGAGTGAGTCAATGGCAATTGCTATAGATATGCAGCCACCAATCAGCAGCTAGAACCTAGGTTCTTTGCTGCTCCTGAGCTTATAAGAGAAGGAAAATAATTAAATAATAGTAGTAAATTGGAAAGTTGTTTAAAATTGTATGCTCTGTGAATGGATACAGAGGATCGACACCCATAATCATAACATAGACGTGGTACAATAACCAGGTAATAAAAGTATTTTGTTCGGAAATGTAGGTGCAATGTGCTGAACAATATGCTAACATGTAATCTTATCCTTGCTCGTAATAAAGATAATGGGAAATGTCCAATCTCTGAGTCTTTAGCATCTTTTCCAATTTGAGACAAATGTTTCCACAAATATAACAGATTTGTGATAACAATAAAATTTAACAAAAACAAATTAACTATAATATAAATATTAAATGAACAAGTGGGTATCTCCTATCACAGATATCATTCATAAAACATCTCATGATTTATGTGTTTTTAATGTTTATGAACCTGACCATTGGACAAGATAATTATGAAGAGGGAGGAAGTAATACAAGGGTATTATGGAGTCTAATTTCTCTATAACTGAATATGTAACAATTCGGCAATATTGGTATACATGTCTAGTTGATCTGTCAACTGATAGGGGAGTTTCGTTAGCGAGAAAGTAGTGCGGACCTGTCTTTGCCATTCCTCTATTGAGTGTATTACAGGTGACTTCCAATGTCTGGGGATAACTTATTTTGTGCTATTCAATAAAATCAGTAATGTATTTTAGTGTATATTGCAATTTTGTAAGTTTGGGAATGGGTCTGTGAAGCAAAACAAATGTAGGGTCGAATTTAATGTTGGTAGATAGAGTGGTGTTAATATGAGTTAGTACCTGAGACCAGAATGGTACTTTTAAAGGGCAGGACCATGAGATGTGTTAAGATGCCTTTCTTGCCACTTCCTCTCCAGCATCTATCTGAAGTTTGAGGGAATATTAATTTTAGTTTATGAGGGGTTAAGTACTAATTTGTAATTTGTCTCTAAAATATTTGCTGAAATTGAAGCTTTAGCTGTCCTGAGAAATATCAGATTCAGAAATATCAGATAGTCGGTGGTGTGATTAGTATTTTATAGATTAAGGACGTTGATCCTCTTATGAGGCTCTCTCCAAAGCAGAGAGATTCAAATGCTATTCTTTGTATAGTTATGTTTAATTTGTCTGACTGTGAGGAGATGATGTAGCGCAATTGTAAGTACTGAAACCAATGCATGAATATTCCCTGTCCATAGTTTAGCAAATCCTCTCTATTTTTTAAGGAATTGCCATTAAGTATTTTGAAATAAGGCATGGTGTCTCTCAGTGTAGAGACCTTTGTGAAATGTATACTATTGCCAAAGGGCAGTGATGTATCAGAGAGAACTGGGGTAAGAGGTATGTGGATCGTGGAGAATGTTTAATTAGATTTAAGATTGTAGCTCCAAGTTCTGTAAGCCTCAATATGCCTAATGCCCCCCCTCTTCATAATGCCTAATGCCTTTACTGATCTCTATGGCTATGGTAATTACTATACCAGCAGGTGTATGAGTGTAGGTAGGACTTGCCTGAGTCAATGGTGTTGGTGATGGGGTAATACCAATGGAATTATGTGAATCTTTTCTGTCAAATGTTTTCGCAATGGTAGATTTCCCCTTCTTTTTTAGGGGGATTGATTTCCAATTCCATTTTGACTTCTCCATGTTGTTTTTAACTGTGTGCATAATGGGCTTTGGTGAGGAGAGTAGATCTGGGACATCTAAGCCAAAAGATTCACAAACGTTCTGGACTTCTGATGTGTTGGTACAGATGAGAAATCTATTTTCATGAATAACTGCGAGATGGAACAGGAAACCCCATCTATAAGAAATATTGTTAGTGGAGACAGTTCCTTTCTTCTTTGGAGCATGTGCTGGGATAAGTTAGCATAAAATTGTAATACTGTGCCTCTGAACCTGATGGGTTGGTTTTTTCTTGCAGCCACCATTAGCTCTTCCTTTTCTAGAAAGTTTTTAAATTTTATGATGATGTCTCTTGGTGGTGCACTGTCTGGGTTTTTGGCCTTAGTGCACAATGAGCACGGTCCCAAAGTATATTGCCCACAGTGGGAGTCCCTATCAGATGTGTAAATAGGGTGGTTAGATATACTGGAAATTCCTTAGGTAGTACTGTTTCAGGTGCTCCTATTATCCTTAGATTTTTCCTGCGGCTTCTATTTTCTATATCCTCCATTTTATCTTGTAGAGAAGATATTATGTCTGAGTGTTGTTCTATATGATTTTGCATAGAGGATATTTCCTCAGGTACCAGATCTCCTTGGTCTTCCAAAGCTTCTACTCTGAAGACAAGGGCCAGCGCTTACATATAGGCAGTCATGGCAGCCACCTTAGGGCGCTCTTTTCGACTTGCATCCTTGCACAGTATGCAGCAGCATTTGCCTCTATTATTATGCTCTATAGCGCCCCTGTCCTTTACCAACTCCCCTCTGCTCTGCTGCCCTCCCATCCCTCAATCACAGTGTGATCGCTCCAATCATGATGTGCATTATGGGACGCAATAATCATCTCACAGATGACCCGGAAACTTTAAAATTACAGATGCAGTGTTCTGAAAATCCAAGCATCTGATTGCTCATTGCTCATAGATACCCCCAACTCACGCGCTACTACTAGAGTCCTCGTGTGTTGTCTCGAGGAGGAGGATTTTTTACTACTTCTGACAAGTGAGTCAGACTGAGTGCTTTCTGTAACTAAGCTCTCAGTGCTTGGGGTGAGTCAGTGACTGACAGTCACTCAGCGGTGTGGCTGTGACATAGTCTCTGAGGATGCCGGTTAACAACTTAGGAACTCCACTCTGGGACTACTGGCCACCATGGGTAAGTAAATGAATACCAAGGGCATACTGGCCTGGGGGGTTTGGTTAGCCTCTTTGAACAAAATTAGGGTAATTTGGTTTTTGTTTATTTTTTTTCTCCCAGCAGGATTAGGTAACTGCTTGGGGCATAGTGGCCCCACCCACCAGTTACTAACAGGAACTTCTGGAAACTCTAATACGGTGTCTACACACTCTTTCCAGTGCTGGCCCCCTCTTCCCTCTCCCTTCTTCTTCAGAGCTCACACTCAGCCTGTCACTTTTAGCTGCTAGTGAGACACTGTACAGTCAGAAAGAAACGCAAGGGGCTTTTTTTCTCCACTAAGGTCTGTACTCTATTGACATGAAATCCTTTGATGTTTAAAACAGGTCAGGGCTTATTTTAACCCTTTATTTCACCACCTCTTTGGTGATTGCTGCATTGTTCTGATCACCAAAAGCAGAGAAGGTAATCTGATACCAAATCTGTAGTTTAGTATATAAATGTAAAATAAATTAAATATACATGGATATTGCATTTACATACAAAGTCAAGGGTATGGTATTTAATTGTGCATTTTTACTATCCTGGTAAACTATGGTATTTAGTTGTGCATTTTTACTATCCTTAAAATGTGTGTGCATGTGTGTATGTGTACGTGCATATGAGTGTGTGTATATGTGGTGTGCATACATATGAGTGAGTGTATGCTCTTGAATGTGTGTATGTGTAGTGTACGTGTTTATAAGTGTTTGTGTTTATAAGTGTATGTATGTGTGTTGTGCATGCATATGCATGTGTATATGTGTAATGAGCATGCATATTTATATGTGTGATGTGCATGTATATGAGTGTGTGTATATGGGCAGTTAAATAAAAAATGGGGGAACAGCTGGCTGCTTTGCCTTAAAATGCCCAGGCCTATTTTTTGGTCCAAGTCCGGCCCTATCAGTGTGCTGATGAGAAATTTATAAAAATGTATAAAGTATAAAGTAATAATTTAAAATGTGAATGGATAATAATTAATTTGCTCGCATCTGTTCCAGCTTAATAAAACCCAATAAATATTACAGGGGAGGGCCTTATCCCCTGTAATTGCAATATTGTATTAACACAAACCCCTAAACAGATTTTCCAGTCCCAGGCAGCTTGACCATGATAATGCCCTCCCCTGTAATATTTACTGAGTTTTATTAGGCTGGAACAGATAAGAGCAAATTAATTGTACCTACTTCTCTGCTAATAGTGGTGATAGTATAAAACCCCTGCAACACTTGTGGTTTTGTTGCTCTCAAAGATTCTCCTATGAGGTGATTATTTGTATTGGCTTTTAGGGGTAAATTTGTAGTCCCATGGGTAAATTGATAGTGTTCACTGCTTGTTACCTTGCATTACTTAGATCACAGGGCTTATTTAAGATATGTGTGTGTAACTGTGTGTGTAAATGTGTGTATGTGTATATGTGTGTATAAATGTGTATGTGTGCGGGTGTGTATAACTGTGTAAGTGTGTATACATGTGTATAAGTGTGTGTCTCTATAACTGTGCATGTGTGTGTATAACTGTGTGTATATTTGTGTATAACTGTGTGTATAACTGTGTGTATATGTGTGTATAACTGTGTGTATAACTGTGTGTATAACTGTGTATATGTGTATAAATGTGTATAAGTGTGTGTGTGTCTCTATAACTGTGCATGTGTGTGTATAAATGTGTATAAGTGTGTGTGTGTGTGTGTGTATAACTGTGTGTATAACGCTAGCAGGGAGGTGTCAATCAACCCAATCGTACTCGACCGGGTTGAATTCCAGCGATTCCTGTCCGCCTGCTATGAGCCTAACACCGGCCTTGCTGAAGCCTTACGTGTGTACATTCTTCATTAATTCAGCAAGTTCTTCTCTCAAACAACTTCTTTTAGTGTCTGTCTTTGGTTGATGCCAGGGCAGATAAGATTTTGTGTTGGGAATTGTGTAATTTCTGACGATCCAAGATCTGTTGCAGGGTTTGAGAAGATATCTTCATCTGTGGCAGGACTAGTTAGGCCTTGCATAATGATATCAGTGGCATTAAAATATGAGCTCACTGTATTCCCTTTAGGTGCTGTAAGTTTAGTATTTTTGGCTGGTTTAATGTTGTTCTTGGAGGTCATTTCAGAAGGCAGATAGTTAAACCATGTATTGTGTGTCAGCAACCTTTATTTTTTTGATGCTGCAAGTGGTATTATGGTTCAAATATGGGGGCCCATTTATCAAGCTCCGGCTGGAGCTTGAGGGTCTGCTGCTCCATAACCTGCACTGAGCAGGCGCACAGACATCACTGCAAATCAACCCGATCGAGTACGATCGGGTTGATTGACACCCCTTTGCTGGCGGCCAATTGGCCGCAAATCTGCAGGGAGCAATGTTGTACCAGCAGCTCACAAGAGCTGCTGGTGCAATGCTGAATACAGAGAGCGTATTGCTCTCCGCATTCAGCGAGGTCTGGCGGACCTGATTAGCACTGTCGGATCAGGTCCTCCAGACCTTTGATAAATGTCCCCCTTAGTGTTTATATACAGGCCTATGAATATTTACTTGGACTAGGTGTGAATAACGTTTTTTTATATTGTAGCCGTTTGTTATGTTTGCCGTGTGAAGTGGCTTAGTATGAAGCTGTAGGTAATAGTTTTGCTCACCGAACTACTGATGGTGTCTGTATTGCTGCTTTGGCATCAGTTCTCCACTTTTCTGGGCCTTAAGGTACAGTCAGCCCCTGTCCCATGCATTTGCTGGCTCCGGTGATAAGCTAGGCCTTTGGTCGGCTTGTCGGGTGATTTTCCACAGGTACAACAGGGCATCTGTCGGCATAGTTCGTCACTGTAACGAGTGATCACCAATGCCATGTGTGAGCTAGGGCTGCAGTTATTTCATCAAGTAGTTGACAGCTTTTCTGGTAGGGCTAAGCATGGTGCTGTTTATGCAAGGCCCTCTCCATGTGTGCTGATACGTTTTTAGCCTGTGTAGTGCTCCGTGTTGGGGTTGATCTTGGGATCAGTTGACGATCTCTCTGGAGGCCGGATGGTTTTAGCTGGTTGCCTCGGCAGATATTATGTCAAATTACACTGGCCTAAGCTATTAATTTTGCAAGGATATTGTTTCCTCTTTGCAGGGCTCCGGACTTAAGCTGCCATCTTGGCTGCAGCCGACTCCGCCCCCCAGCAATGTTAGTATTTAATTTATGCTATATGATAATCATATTTAATAAATAATTATAAGTTAAAATTTAAACAACCATTGAGAATTATGGGCTAGCTTAATTCTGGCAAATATCCTTGATAAAGTAAATAGTCTACATATTTAGATATAAGTACTCACAAGAGTAATTAGCCACTTAAGAGGATGAAGACCTCAGGTAATAAGAGGTTGAAAATATTGATTTAGAGCATATATTGATACAAAGGAGTCCACTTTTTTACTGATGAGTAAAAGTGTTCCTGCATGTCCATGTGGTTGGACAGGCTACTCACTGGGAATCTTGACTGCCCACTAATTGTTATATGGGGGGCATTGTTTCAAGCATTGTTCCATATTATGCTAAAAACACATCCACAATCCTGAGCCTACGAATGAATCCCCTTAAATGTGGGAATATTTAGCAAATGTATGAGTAAATGGACATTAAACTGCTGTGCACAACTACAAAAGAATAGTAACTACTTAGTATTTTATTGCATTCCATCATGTTCCTGCAGCACTTTGCAAATCAGCTTAAAGGTGCCAAATACTGAAGCGCCGCCATCTTACATGGTATTTACATATCAATGAGGTTGTCAACTTTTTGACAACTGTATAAACTGCTTCAGGTTACGATGCATGATAAAAATCAGGAACTTTACATTTTTGCAGTGCTTTTTTATATATATTTTGTGTAACTGCAAAACTGTGTAAAAAATGCAAAAATATAAAGCTCACATGATATATTATAAACACTAATTCTAAGCAAATGGTACTGCTGTGAAAAAGTGGCCAATATTACTGATCTGTAAATGTGCACAGCTTCTGTAACAGGCTGTGAGAATACTTGAGCTCTAAGATGGCGGAGCCCAGTCTGAAATGGCGAAGCATCATTATCTTGCACCTTTAAGTTACTAAAACAAGAGAAATGATTTGAAAAGAGCTGCAAGAACATGATGAAATAAAATAACATAGTAGTGAGTAGTTACCATTCTTTTGTAAGTGTGCACAACAACTTAATGTCCCTATAAGTCCTCTGAGAATGGGAGGTAGTGATATAATTATATTTGGGGGAGCCTGCACCCCCAATACCGCTCTGCAATTCTACTGCCTCTGCAGAATTATTATTTTTTTAGAAAGCAATTGCTAATTTTAATGATACAGATCTCCATTCTCAAAATATACAAAAGACAAGACAAGTATGAAATATAAAATTCTTTGGGCCAGATTATAAGTGGAGCGCAATATATCGCTTTCGCTGAAGCGATATTTGCACTCCACTTTGTAATACCAGTGCATGCTAATGTGCGCTGGTATTACAAGTACGGTGCAATGCGAACGCGACCTCATACAGAGATTGCAGCATTTTTAAATATATGTATATACACATATTAACACATAAATATATATATGTATATTATTATTTACATATATATTTACTGGGAACACACAGTTCCCATAGACCGCAATGTAAAGGTGACCAACTTTAAAACCCCAAAACTGCCTAGTGCAATGTCCTATATTTTGAGGGCATTTTGGACACTTTTAGAAAATTTACCAGAGATCAGATCTCTGGTTAATTTTCTGAGTACTAATTGCTTCCACACGCTTGCGGTAGCAATAATCAGACACTTGTAATGGCTGGTTAATTATCTATTATTATCTAGGCATTTGTGTGTGTGTATATATACAGTATATTTATATAAATATATATATATATATATATATATATATATATATATATATATATATATATATATATATATATACATTATGTTAAGATTACAGTACAATATTCAGTAGTATAAAAGCAATAACAAAAGCAGCACCATAAATCATATCATTAGAGATCAGGCGATACAAAAAAAAGTCTTGCAACGCCAGCATAATTGGTCATGTGAAAAGAAATTCAGTCAAAACTGAATGCACAGCAACACTTTGATGAAACAATTCCTTTCCTCTTATAAGATCAGACAATGCAGCCTTCCCTCAGGGGTAAAGTGAAGTGATGCTGCACTTTGGAGAAATACAAATGTCACTTGCCTTAATTCACAGCATGCATTTTGCATCACACACATATTTTTTTTTTGTTTTTCCAATTTGTTTATATCTCTGCCTTGGGATGCATGTAACTGGTTATAGTTTTTTGAACAAAGGAAATGAAAAATAGCACAAAATAAAAGAGATTAAAACCTCAACCTTACTTCTGTTTTCATGATCAATTGATTTTATCTGGGACATAATTATATTTTTTTTATTATTAGTCATCAAGAACATACATTAAAAATATTTCTTGCTATAGAATAATATGTCAGTCAAATCTAAATGTATTTAAGAATGAATTCACAGCTGCATTTGTTTTTTAATAGACAAACTAAACTCACCAATCTGGGCTTCAGTCTGCAGACAACAAGGCTAGCTGTGGTCATAATACAGGGTCAATCATAGCATTTGTGGGTCCCTGAGCAAGACATCCTGCTCCCTTATTCCTCTTCCAATGTATGCGCTGCCCCCTGTCCCAACAGTCAGTGTCTACTATATAAAGAATAACTCTATATATAACACCATATAAACTTATTTAAAAACAATATAGCATGTACATGTGTATGTATGTATTGGGTACTTGTAAAGCGAGGCTAATAACCCATAAGGGTCTCAAGGCGCTGCTCATTTTATCGACCTTGGAAGGATGAAAGGCTGAGTGGCACCTTCTTATACCCTCACCCTGATGACAGTGTGGGGCCCCCATAGCATTGGGCCCCAGGCTGGTGCCCCTCTAGCCCTACCCACAGGGAGTAATGCCATAATGTTACTATAAAATGAATTATTATGCAGTTGTTATCTGGTAAATCCAATTAGCAGTAGCAGGGTTAGCCTTCAGAAGACTGTAGTGTGTATTTCCAGCTCTGAGCATTATACAAAATACAATTTTCAGAGATGAATTATATGAAAAAGGGGTAAAATAAATAAAAGTATAAAAGAAAGTTAATTAAACAATTAATTAAACATTTTATATAAAAATCTCACTACTGTCTTTTATCTTTTTCTTTTTTTTTTAAAGGGACAGTCAACGCAAGATTTTTTGTTATTTAAAAAGATAGATAATCCCTTTATTACCCATTTCCCAGCTTTACAAAACCAACACAGTTATACATGTTTTACCTCTGTGATTACCTTGTATTTAAGCCTCTGCAAACTGCCCCCTTATTTCAGTTCTTTTGACAAATTAGCATTTTAGCCAATCAGTGCTGACTCCTAGGTAACTCCATGTGCATGAGCACAATGTGATATATATGACACACATGAACTAATGCTCTCTAGTGGTGAAAAGCTGTAAAAATACATTTAAATAAAAGGAAGCCTTCAAGGTCTAAGAAATTAGCATATAAGCCTACCTAGGTTTAGCTTTCAACTAAGAATACCAAGAGAACAAAGCAAAATTACATGCCCTACTTGAATCATTAAAGTTTATTTTGGACTTGACTCTCCCTTTAACAAATAACCCCTATGGCTTACAAAACATTTTATTAAGAAAGTAAAATATAAATTTACTTTACACATTTTTTAAAATACATTTTTATTTCTGAAGATCAGGCGATATAATCTAATATTATTCTGCAGAGTGCTTCTGCCAGATAAATACATCTTCCCCACCACTAGGAGGAGCCTTTGCAAACCTTCCACTCTTTGGGTGATACAGTATATGTTTCTGGCAAAGGATACACAAAAACAGACCTTGTGCTGCAGCTCAGTATTAAAGGTGAGTTACACTTATCTTTCCAATATTGAAACAGCTAATATAAGTAATATCATTTTAATAAATACATCTGCATAGTAATCTCTGGTTATCCTTTGCTTTGAACACATTCTATTTAGCATGTATTAAATTTCATGGTTAAAGGGACATGAAACCCAAATTTTCCTTTCATGATTTAGAAATAGCATTCAATTATAAACAACTTTCTAATTTACTTCTATTATCTATTTTGCTTCATTCTCTTGATATTCTTTGCTGAAAAGCATATTTAGATATGCTTAGTAGCTGCTGATTGGTAGCTGCACATAGATGCCTCCTGTGATTGGTTCACTATGTGCATTGCTATTTCTTCATTAAAGTATATCTAAAGAATGAAGCAAATTAGGTAATAGAAGTATATTGGAATGCTGTTTAAAATTGTATTCTCTACCTTAATCATGAAAGAAAATGTTTGGGTATAGTGTCCCTTTAAGATAGACTGTGCTAACAACTTTCTAGTTTACCTTTGTTAGCAAATTTGCTTCATTCTCGTTGTATCCTTTATTATATAGTAAACCTGGGTAGGCTCATAGGAGCTTGTGAGTGTGCATGTGTCTTTATGCACTCTACGGCAGCAGTGTTTGCAACAATGCATGTAGTAATATTATACAATGTTTCAAACAGTAGTGCCAAAAACTTCTAAGGACACATGCACATTATTGAGCTCCTTAGTAAAGGATACCAAGAGAATAAAGCAAATGCAATATTAGAAGTAAATTGGAAATGATATGGTCTGTCTCTTGACTTAAACAATTATAGCTTTAAATGTTTTTTTGTTTTTTTTTATCAAGGCAGTGCTTACTTGCTGATATTATATACATTAAATGAGTTTACTGCCCCTTAAAATATGACAGCAATAAACATGAAATGAACTGCCAATAAAGGGCTAGATTACAATTGGAGCGCTATGTAGACAGAGGCTTTTTGCACATGTTGAAAGTAAAACGTTTGTGCAAAAAAAAAATACCGCAACTGTGTTAACTTCTTCACCTATAGAAGTCAATGAAGAGTGAAAACTTTTAAAAAAACATAGCACGCATACTTGTGCGCTAACCCAACCACATATATTTAAGAGCGCTAAATCTGACATGAAATATTAATATTTCACATTCCAATGTTCTTCACATAGCAGAATATGTTCTATTTATTCTTAAATACACATATATATATATATATATAAAATATGCCCTATACTTTTATATCTATTCCTATATATATATATATATATATATATATATATATATATATATATATATATATATATAATATGCCCTATACTTTTATATCTATTCCTATATATATATATATATATATATATATATATATATATATATATAATATGCCCTATACTTTTATATCTATTCCTATATATATATATATATATATATATATATATATATATATATATATATATATATATATATATACATACATACAGTATTTTACATAAACATTACCAGATATATAGAAATATATATTTAATAATAAAAAAAAGTACATTATTTTCTATCTGAAGAAATAGAAATGTAAAATATGCATTTTGCGCATACACTGTTGGGTTAGCGCACATGATTCTTAAGGCTCCTTATTGAAATATTACATATAAAATATTTTAAAAATGTAATAAAAATTATTAAAAATGATTAAACATACTGTAAAATACATTGATATATTATATGGATTATTTAGAATATTTCATTGTATGTTTAATCATTTTTAATGTTTTATTAATATTTTAATATGTAATATTTTAAAAACGCTCCTTAAGAATGTCTGCTAACCCAGCCATGTTAAAATTTAAATTGCGAAACACGATGCACAAAACGTACATAGAAAATAATATACTTTTTTTTTTATTATTAAATATATATTTCTATATATATCTGATAATGCTCATGTAACAGGTTGCGTTATTTCACCCTCCATAGCGTTGCCATTACAAGTTTCTGAAAAGCCACCTTGTGCGTGAGATATGATTGCGATACAAAACCACATAAAAATACCGCACAAAATCCAAGGGCTGCTTTGACGTGCTCCTGCACACTTTCCCCATAGACATCAATGGGGAGAGAGTGTTAGAAAAAAAAAATAACACCTGCGATTGTGGAATGAAAAGCTCCGTAACACAACCCCATCGATGCCACTAATAAATGCTATTAACCCCTATTCCACCGCTCCTCGACATTGCCACCACTATAATACAGGGAGTGCAGAATTATTAGGCAAGTTGTATTTTTGAGGATTAATTTTATTATTGAACAACAACCATGTTCTCAATGAACCCAAAAAACTCATTATTATCAAAGCTGAATAGTTTTGGAAGTAGTTTTTAGTTTGTTTTTAGTTATAGCTATTTTAGGGGGATATCTGTGTGTGCAGGTGACTATTACTGTGCATAATTATTAGGCAACTTAACAAAAAACAAATATATACCCATTTCAATTATTTATTTTTACCAGTGAAACCAATATAACATCTCAACATTCACAAATATACATTTCTGACATTCAAAAACAAAACAAAAACAAATCAGTGACCAATATAGCCACCTTTCTTTGCAAGGACACTCAAAAGCCTGCCATCCATGGATTCTGTCAGTGTTTTGATCTGTTCACCATCAACATTGCGTGCAGCAGCAACCACAGCCTCCCAGACACTGTTCAGAGAGGTGTACTGTTTTCCCTCCTTGTAAATCTCACATTTGATGATGGACCACAGGTTCTCAATGGGGTTCAGATCAGGTGAACAAGGAGGCCATGTCATTAGATTTTCTTCTTTTATACCCTTTCTTGCCAGCCACGCTGTGGAGTACTTGGACGCGTGTGATGGAGCATTGTCCTGCATGAAAATCATGTTTTTCTTGAAGGATGCAGACTTCTTCCTGTACCACTGCTTGAAGAAGGTGTCTTCCAGAAACTGGCAGTAGGACTGGGAGTTGAGCTTGACTCCATCCTCAACCCAAAAAGGCCCCACAAGCTCATCTTTGATGATACCAGCCCAAACCAGTACTCCACCTCCACCTTGCTGGCGTCTGAGTTGGACTGGAGCTCTCTGCCCTTTACCAATCCAGCCACGGGCCCATCCATCTGGCCCATCAAGACTCACTCTCATTTCATCAGTCCATAAAACCTTAGAAAAATCAGTCTTGAGATATTTCTTGGCCCAGTCTTGACGTTTCAGCTTGTGTGTCTTGTTCAGTGGTGGTCGTCTTTCAGCCTTTCTTACCTTGGCCATGTCTCTGAGTATTGCACACCTTGTGCTTTTGGGCACTCCAGTGATGTTGCAGCTCTGAAATATGGCCAAACTGGTGGCAAGTGGCATCTTGGCAGCTGCACGCTTGACTTTTCTCAGTTCATGGGCAGTTATTTTGCGCCTTGGTTTTTCCACACGCTTCTTGCGACCCTGTTGACTATTTTGAATGAAACACTTGATTGTTCGATGATCATGCTTCAGAAGCTTTGCAATTTTAAGAGTGCTGCATCCCTCTGCAAGATATCTCACTATTTTTTACTTTTCTGAGCCTGTCAAGTCCTTCTTTTGACCCATTTTGCCAAAGGAAAGGAAGTTGCCTAATAATTATGCACACCTGATATAGGGTGTTGATGTCATTAGACCACACCCCTTCTCATTACAGAGATGCACATCACCTAATATGCTTAATTGGTAGTAGGCTTTCGAGCCTATACAGCTTGGAGTAAGACAACATGCATAAAGAGGATGATGTGGTCAAAATACTCATTTGCCTAATAATTCTGCACTCCCTGTAAAGTTATTATCCCCTATTCCTCGCACCCCAACATTGACAATACTATAATAAAGCTATTAACCCCTATTCCGCTGCTCCCCGACATCGCCACCATTAAATAAAGTTATTAGCCCATAAACCTCTGGCCTCCCACATCACCGCTCCTTAATAAACCTATTAACCCCTAAACTGCCAGTACCCCCATATCACCACTAATAAATAAAACTATTAACCCCTAAACCTAACAACCCCCTAACTTTATATTGAAATTACAATATCCCTATCTTAAAATAAATAAAAACTTACCTGTGAAATTAAAAAAAAACTAAGTTTAAACTAACAATTAACCTAACATAACTCGTATACTAAACTATTATACTAAAATTAAAACAACTACCAATTAAAAAACTAAATTACACATTAAAAAAACTAACACGGGGGGGGGCGGAGCTGGCATCCAGAGTGAACAGACGTGTTTTGCAAGAGCTCGGTCTCAATGGCACAGCTTTATAATCGCCTAGATTTAGAGTTCTGCGGCCAAAGGGGTGCGTTAGCTACACGTGTATTTTTCCCCCGAACCTTTTAAATACCGCTGGTATTTAGAGTTCACAGAGGGGCTGCGTTAGGCTCCAAAAAGGGAGCGTAGAGCAGTGGTTCTCAACCTAAGTGATCTCAAGGCCCGGTAAGTTTTAGCCGGACCTGTCCAGGGCCCGGTGAGCATCGGGAGTGGGTTGGAGTAGGTTCGGAAGAAATTTATATTAAAATAAATATATATATATATATATATATATATATATACTGTATGTGTATATATATAGTATGTGTGTGTATATGTATGTATGTATATATATATATATATATATATATATATATATATATAGTTTACAGTGGTTTAATTATGTAATAATTAATTTGTGTCAGTGGGATCCATTTAAATATCCCACTGACACCAATGAATTATCATATAATTAACCCACTGTAAACTATATATATATATATATATGGATCCCACTGACATCCCACTGACATATAATTGGCGTAGTTGGCATAGAGCATAATTTACCGCCACTGCAACTCTAAATACGGACGCGGCCAGCTTCAAAAACGTGCTCGTGCACGATTCCCCCATAGGAAACAATGGGGCAGTTTGGGCTGAAAAAAACCCAAACACCTGCAAAAAAGCAGCGTTCAGCTCCTAATGCAGCCCCATTGTTTCCTATGGGGAAACACTTCCTATGTCTGCACCTAACACCCTAACATGTACCCTGAGTCTAAACACCCCTAGCCTTACACTTATTAACCCCTAATCTGCTGCCCCTGCTATCGCTGACCCCTGCATATTATTTTTAACCCCTAATCTGCTGTTCCGTACACCGCCGCAAACCTACGTTATCCCCTAATCTGCTGCCCCTAACCCCCGCCGACCCCTATATTATATTTATTACCCCCTAATCTGCCCCCCCCCAACGTCGCCGCTACCTACCTTCAATTATTAACCCCTAATCTGCCGACCGGACCTCACCGCTACTCTAATAAATGTATTAACCCCTAAAGCTAAGTCTAACCCTAACACTAACACCCCCCTAAGTTAAATATAAATTAAATCTAATGAAATAAAATAAATCTTATTAAATAAATTATTCCTATTTAAAGCTAAATACTTACCTGTAAAATAAACCCTAATATAGCTACAATAGAAATTATAATTATATTGTAGCTATTTTAGGATTAATATTTATTTTACAGGCAACTTTGTATTTATTTTAACCAGGTACAATAGCTATTAAATAGTTAATAACTATTTAATAGCTACCTAGTTAAAATAATTACAAAATTACCTGTAAAATAAATCCTAACCTAAGTTACAATTAAACCTAACACAACACTATCAATAAATAAATTAAATAAACTACCTACAATTACCTACAATTATATCAGCTAAACTAAATTACAACAAAAAAAAACACTAAATTACAAAAAATAAAAAAAGATTACAAGAATTTTAAACTAATTACACCTACTCAAAGCCCCCTAAAAAAATAACAAAACCCCCCCAAAATAAAAAAAATGCCCTACCCTATTCTAAAATAAAAATTGTAAAGCTCTTTTACCTTACCAGCCCTTAAAAGGGCCATTTTGCGGGCATGCCCCAAAGAATTCTGCTCTTTTGCCTGTAAAAAAAAACATACAATACCCCCCCCAACATTACAACCCACATACCCCTAATCTAACCCAAACCCCCCTTAAATAAACCTAACACTAAGCCCCTGAAGATCTTCCTACCTTGTCTTCACCACGCCAGGTATCACCGATCCGTCCAGAAGAGGGTCCAAAGTCTTCCTCCTATCCGGCAAGAAGAGCTCCTCCAGAGGGTCCAAAGTATTCATCCTATCCGGGCAGAAGAGGACATCCGGACCGGCAGACATCTTCATCCAAGCGGCATCTTCTATCATCTTCCATCGGGCGCGGAGCGGGACCATTTTCAAGCAGCCGACGTGGAGCCATCCTTCTTCACCGACGGACTAACGATGAATGAAGGTTCCTTTAAGGGACGTCATCCAAGATGGCGTCCCTCGAATTCCGATTGGCTGATAGGATTCTATCAGCCAATCGGAATTAAGCTAGGAAAAATCTGATTGGCTGATTGAATCAGCCAATCAGATTCAAGTTCAATTCGATTGGCTGATTGGATCAGTCAATCAGATTCAAGTTCAATTCGATTGGCTGATTGGATCAGCCAATCAGATTGAGCTTGCATTCTATTGGCTGCTCCGATCAGCCAATAGAATGCAAGCTCAATCTGATTGGCTGATCCAATTAGCCAATTGGATTGAACTTGAATCTGATTGGCTGATTCAACCCTCTGGAGGAGCTCTTCTTGCCGGATAGGAGGAAGACTTCGGACCCTCTTCTGGACGGATCGGTGATAGCCGGCGTGGTGAAGACAAGGTAGGAAGATCTTCAGGGGCTTAGTGTTAGGTTTATTTAAGGGGGGTTTGGATTAGATTAGGGGTATGTGGGTGGTGGGTTGTAATGTTGGGGGGTATTGTATGGGTTTTTTTACAGGCAAAAGAGCAGAATTCTTTGGGCATGCCCCGCAAAAGGTCCTTTTAAGGGCTGGTAAGGTAAAAGAGCTTTACAATTTTTATTTTAGAATAGGGTAGGGCATTTTTTTTATTTTGGGGGGCTTTGTTATTTTTTTAGGGGGCTTAGAGTAGGTGTAATTAGTTTAAAATTCTTGTAATCTTTTTTTATTTTTTGTAATTTAGTGGGGGGGTTTTTTGTAGTTTAGTTTAGTTGATATAATTGTAGGTAATTGTAGGTAGTTTATTTAATTTATTTATTGATAGTTTAGTGTTAGGTTTAATTGTAACTTAGGTTAGGATTTATTTTACAGGTAATTTTGAAATTATTTTATCTAGGTAGCTATTAAATAGTTATTAACTATTTAATAGCTATTGTACCTGGTTAAAATAAATACAAAGTTGCCTGCAAAATAAATATTAATCCTAAAATAGCTACAATATAATTATTATTTATATTGTAGCTATATTAGGGTTTATTTTACAGGTAAGTATTTAGCTTTAAAAAGGAATAATTTATTTAATAAAATTTATTTTATTTCGTTAGATTTAAATTATATTTAATTTAGGGGGTGTTAGTGTTAGGGTTAGACTTAGCTTTAGGGGTTAATACATTTATTAGAGTAGCGGTGAGGCCTGGTCTGCAGATTAGGGGTTAATACTTGAAGTTAGGTGTCGGCGATGTTAGGGAGGGCAGATTAGGGGTTAATACTATTTATTATAGGGTTTTTGAGGCGGGAGTGAGGCGGATTAGGGGTTAATCATTTTATTATAGTAGCGGTGAGGTCCGGTCGGCAGATTAGGGGTTAATAATTGTAGGTAGGTAGCGACGACGTTGGGGGGGGCAGATTAGGGGTTAATAAATATTATGTAGGGGTTGGCGATGTTAGGGGCAGCAGATTAGGGGTACATAGGGATAATGTAGGTGGCGGCGGTGTGCGGTCGGCAGATTAGGGGTTAAAAAATTTTAATAGAGTGGCGGTGTTGTGGGGGGGGGCTCGGTTTAGGGGTACATAGGTAGTTTATGAGTGTTAGTGTAATTTAGAGCACAGTAGTTAAGAGCTTTATGAACCGGCATTAGCCCAGAAAGCTCTTAACTCCTGGCTTTTTTCTGCGGCTGGAGTCTTGTCGTTAGATTTCTAATGCTCACTTCAGCCAAGACTCTAAATACCGGCGTTAGAAAGATCCCATTGAAAAGATAGGATACGCAATTGGCGTAGGGGGATCTGCGGTATGGAAAAGTCATGGCTAGAAAGTGAGCGTTAGACCCTTTCCTGACTGACTCTAAATACCAGCGGGCGGTAAAAACCAGCGTTAGGACCCCCTAACGCTGGTTTTGACGGCTAACGCAGAACTCTAAATCTAGGCGAATGTTTTTTTTTCCCTTTCACCTGCCTAAAACCTATTTTACCTGCAGAATAATAATGCTAACATAGCCCTGCACAATCAAATACACAGCAGCACATTATGGAAGCCATGTGTTCCATGAAGAGTGGTTGTAACAGCCAACTCAGCAGCCACAGGCAGGAATCTAGATGAGCGTCTAAAGCAGTGGTTCTCAACCTAAGTGATCTCAAGGCCCGGTAAGTTTTAGCTGGACCTGTCCAGGGCCCGGTGAGCATCGGGAGTGGGTTGGAGTAGGTTTGGAAGAAATTTATATTAAAATAAATATATATATATATATATATATATTTATATATATATATATATATATATATATATATATATATATATATATATATATAGTCCAGATAGAGGACAGCACAATCTTACACCAATTCAACTGCCAAGGTGCACTGCAAGCCAATTCGTATCCTCTCCAAGAACACAGGCACTCACTGGTCTTTATAAAAGGTAATCCTTTATTCAATCCATTCATGAAGCTTTTTAATATTTTGATACATTTGATAAAGGCACGATGGTGTGCCGAAACGTCATGGTATTATTATCGTTTTAATGGATTGAATAAAGGATTACCTTTTATAAAGACCAGTGAGTGCCTGTGTTCTTATGTAATTAAAATATCCCACTGACACCAATGAATTATCATAAAATTAACGCACTGTAAACTATATATATATATGTATATATATATATATATGGATCCCACTGACATCACTGAATTATCATATAATCATAATATATATATATATATATATATATATATATATATATATATATATATATATATATATATATTACAGTGGGTTAATTATATGATAATTCATTGGTGTCAGTGGAATCCCTATATATATATATATATATATATATATCCTATACTATAAAAGGCCAAGTGTGTTTGTCCGAAGCTGTCCTGCGCAGTAGAGACAGCACGAGGACAAACACACCTGGCCTTACAGTCCCTAAGTCTCTCCAGTGCGAGCAGAAGTGGGCGTGACCGAGCGTGGCAGGGGGCGTGGTCGACCATGGAGGGGGCGTGGCTGAGCGTGAGGGTCGTGAAGGTGGCGTGGCCCAATGTGAAGGGGGCGGGGCCATGCGGGCCGTGAAAGGCTGTGCAGTCTGAGAGCTCAAAACAGCTCAAAAGAGGGGAGAGAGGGGGTAGGGAAAAGATAAGAAAGGTGAGAGAGAGATCAAGAGGGGAGAGAGAGATCAAGAGGGGAGATAAAGAGAGCACAAGAGAGGGAGCAAAAGAGAGGGAGAGAGACAGCAAAAGAGAGGGGGAGGGAGAGCCAAATAAATGGGAGAGAGATCAAAAGAGAGGGGGGAGAGAGAGAGAGAGAGAGAGAGAGAGAGAGAGAGGGGGAGGGGGAGAGAGAAGGGGGGGGAGGGGGAGTGAGAGAGAGAGGGGAGGGGGAGTGAGAGAGAGAGGGGAGGGGGGGTGAGAGAGGGGAGGGAGGGGGAGGGAGAGAGACAGAGAGGGGGGAGAGAGAGAGAGGGGGAGAGAGAGGGGGGAGATAGAGAGGGAGGGGAGAGAGGAGAGAGAGAGAGGGGGAGAGAGAGAGAGGGGAGAGAGAGAGGGGGGAGAGAGGGGGGGGAGAGAGTGAGGGGGGAGAGAGAGAGGGGGGAGAGAGAGAGAGGGGGGAGAGAGAGAGGGGGGAGAGAGAGAGAGAGGGGAGAGGGAGAGAGACAGAGAGAGAGGGGAGATAGAGGGGAGAGAGAGAGGGAGAGAGAGAGATAGAGGGGAGAGAGAGAGAGATAGAGGGGAGAGAGAGGGGGGAGAGAGAGGTGGAGAGAGAGGGGGAGAGAGAGGGGGAGAGAGAGAGCGCAAAAGAGAGGCGGGAGAGAGAGTGCAAAAGAGAGGGGTGAGAGAGAGCACAAAAGAGAGGGGTGAGAGAGAGAGCACAAAAAGAGAGGGGGAGAGAGAGAGCGCAAAAGAGGGAGGGAGAGAGAGAGCGCAAAAGAGGGGGGATAGAGAGAGCGCAAAAGAGGGGGGATAGAGAGAGCGCAAAAGAGGGGGGAGAGAGAGAGCGCAAAAGAGGGGGGGAGAGAGAGAGTGCAAAAGAGGGGGGGAGAGAGAGATCGCAAAAGAGAAGGGGGAGAGAGAGAGCTCAAAAGAGAGGGGGAGAGAGAGAGCTCAAAAGAGAGGTGGAGAGAGAGAGCTCAAAAGAGAGGGGGAAAGAAAGCGCAAAAGAGAGGGGGAGAGATAGATAGCAAAAGACAGGGGGAGAGAGCGCAAACGAAGGGGGGAGAGAGCGCAAAAGAGGGGGGGAGAGAGAGCGCAAAAGAGAGGGGGGGAGAGAGAGCTCAAAAGAGAGGGGGGGAGAGAGAGCTCAAAAGAGAGGGCAGAGAGAGAGAGAGCAAAAGAGAGGGGGAGAGAGAGAGCGCAAGGGGTGGGACCGCTGTAGCTTGCAAAAAATGGCCCGTGTGAACGGGCTTTAGGACTAGTATATATATATATATATATATATATATAGATATAGATATATATATATATATACACACAGTTTACTCATACACATTCGTGTCAGGTTGTTTATACATACACATTGATGTCCAGTGGCTGTAATTATATGTCATTGGTGTCAGTGGGCTTACTTACCTGTGAGCGGATGCTTCCCGCTCTGCACGCCACCCGCCGCTACTACCCGCTCACAGTGCGCCGCTACCCGCTCACAGTGCGCAAACGGACATGCGCAGTGGCACTCTGACAGGCCCATCCGAAATATCCAAGATATGTAAAGGCAGGCTTGTCAGAGCGAGTGTCTGGAGACTATGTCGGGTCGCGGCCCACCAGCAGGGCCGTCGCGGTCCGGTAGTGGGCCGCGGCCCGGCTGTTGAGAAACACTGGTCTAAAATGTCCTTAGGTAATACGGTTTGTGAGCTATAAGCGGCTGAAAAATACTCCCTAGGTAACTGGGATACAGAGCACTTTGGCTCACTTTGTAACAGATGGACTAATCTGCATTAATATTGAAGATCCTCATATACAACACAACAGACTGCATGGTAATAGGGGATTGCCAGGCCTCCGCAGAGAGATCCAAGATGGTGACTATCTGGTGGGATGAAGAAACCCTGCAGCTGTTGCATACTCAGTTCTTACAGCTGAAGACAGTTCTCGTAAACTTTTTTGAGAGGAAAATTTTAACTAATGACTATCCAGCACCATCAACGAAGCTGCAAGCTCCCTGTGATGATGCCATATATGAGAACACTGAGCTGAACCTAAGTGAGAGGGAAAAAGATAGAGCCATACCGTTTAGGAACAAGGGAGACTCCCACGCGTGGAACACCTCAATCTGGGTCAAGTCGGATATCCATTTGAACTTACCCGCAACTCCGCAAATACAACATTTCAGTGGTTTGGTAATACCCAGCTGCCGAGAACTGAGTTCAAATCACTTGAATCCTCTGTTATTTTCCAGCTTTATCTTAATGTTCAGAGGCTCACTTGACGGTCCTGAAGCATCGGGGACAATACACCAACAAACAAAGTGGACAATAAACAAGTCAGGAGTAGGTTAACTTTAGTATCTATTAGCATATCTTATTAGATCAGGGAGCCTACATTGAGGGAATTCCAGCCTTAAATATGTTATGGACCCCGAGTTAGATTTGCTTTTTCAGTTTGTTTACTTGGCATGATTGTACAGATTTTAATGTTGGGAATGTGCATACTAATACTGTTACTGTAATTTATAAAGGTCCTAAACCAGAGCGGTTTGGTTAGAATATACTTGTAAGCTCAATAGATACATATTGGGGAGTCCTATTAGAGTTTATAATGTTTATAGTTATAGATTTCTTATATGTTGTCATCTGATGAGCCTACTCTAGCATACATGTCTATATAAACAAATAATATCTGAAAAGGTATAGAATTATTATTTTTTACCCCAAATTGTCTATTCATTTCGCCACCCCAACAAACAAAAAACCCAAATAAAGACACAAACACCAGAGTTGGGGTAAAAAAGGCTGCAGCATATTTTATTACTATTAACAACATAAATAATTTTCTTAAAAACTTAAAACCATAAAACCAGGGCTTGCCCTACCAAATTCATATTTTCCATGCCTGCACCCATAAGGCACGCCTCCCCATGAAAATCACCTCTCCTGCCTATCCCAACAGGAGGTACCATGAACCCCAACCATGGCGTAAGCCATAACCCAGGGCAAGCACCCCGCCCCTGCTGCGACAACCATATTCACTAAAGTATGTGTACATTTTTACCCTTCTAATTTCCTTTTATATATATATATATATATATATATATATATTTTTTTTTTTTAACAAAGAAGAAAAAAGGGGAGGGAGGGTGGGCACTTAAGCCGTTCTTCTCCAGATCAGGTAAGTGACTAAAAAAGGCGCGAATCCACTATACTGCCAACGATTTAAAACCTCTCATCCAGCCACGCCCCTTTGTCCCTGCCATGACCTCCACTCAGCCAATAGGGGTCAATTACCCCTACCTCCATTCGCACGTCCGGGGTTCTCCTTGACCCCAAATTGTCTATTCATTTCGTCACCCCAACAAACAAAAAACCCAAATAAAGACACAAACACCAGAGTTGGGGTAAAAAAGGCTGCAGCATATTTTATTACTATTAACAACATAAATAACTTTTCTTAAAAACTTAAAACCATAAAACCAGGGCTTGCCCTACCAAATTCATATTTTCCATGCCTGCACCCATAAGGCACACCTCCCCATGAAAATCACCTCTCCTGCCTATCCCGACAGGAGGTACCATGAACCCCAACCATGGCGTAAGCCATCACCCAGGGCAAGCACCCCGCCACAGCTCGAACTAACATCGAGCACCGCCCAACACAGCTGCGGCCGACTCAATACCTTCCTTTAGGGTAAAATTGAATAAATGCAAGCCTACTTTGTTAAGATGAACGCCATCCCGAAGGAGAAAACATTTTCCCGATTCCCCTTCAAACTCTGAATGCCTCAAGGCGAGGCCACACAATTTTTTGACATGGCTACTCACCATACGGTTCACTTTTCGCCAAGAATTTTCCAACTTAACGCAGTCCCACGCTGCCCTCCAAACCAGCCGGCATTCAATGTCTGACCACACAATTAGCAAACTTGGAAACAAAGTATGTAATCGGTCCAAATCCCACTTAATCTTATCCACCAATGACTTCTGTGCCATAAAACCCAAATCATTCCCACCCAGGTGGATGACCAATATATTAGGGGGAGAAAACAGCCTAGCGTAATTAACCACAGATTCCAAAAGCTGAGACCATCTCATGCCCCTAACTCCGAACCACCTCAAATTAACTCTGTCCTTACAAAAACCCAACTGGGCTCCATCTCCTTTAACTGCCTTCCTGGCCCAATAAACATAAGAATGGCGGAAAACCCAACATCTCAATGGACCTAAAAAAGAAAAACAAAGAAAACACATTTTGTCTCTTTTTTTTTTTTATTTAAATTACTAATCCCAGTCTCACATACACTCTGAAACGGTCAGACCCCATCTTCCAATCTTTTTGATTAACTGAGGCTCCAAACCCAATAGCTGAGCTTCCGTCGCAGCCCCAATGCGGAATGAATGAGAACCGAATTCACAAGGATTTAACCCTAACAAAGAAAGCAACTTCTTAAAAACAGATACAAACTGAAAAACTGACAGCACAGAATCATCCTGATGGATAAAGAAAGCCTCATTCACCCTATTCCTTACCTTTAGAAATGCTAAGACCGCCCCAGCAGGGCAACAATGGCCGCCGACCGCCCTTAAACTAAACAATCTACCTTTTCCTGACTGGTCAGTCTTGGATTTTCTCAACCATATGTCCAAATTCCCGTTATTCAAGCAAATGTCACCAAACCATAAACCGCTAGCACATCTCCTATTCCTACCAACCAACTCAGAAATTCTAAAAGCCCCGAAAAAAGCTAAAACAAAAGCAGCCCGAAACAATAAAATTTCAAACTCAGAAAAGCAAACTTGCGGAAGGATATCCACCAACTTCTTTAATAATGAAAAAACAACCGGCATTCTACCATCCATTACAGACCTCTTCCTGCACAGGCCTCTAACCGCCATTCTTACAACAAAATTCTTGGTCACATCCTCCAACCCACCCAACTGAAACAAGAAAGCTAAAGCAGCAAGTCTCCTGCGAATCTCTGCTGGTGACAAAGACTCAGACCTCCATTGCCTAACCCATCCCAAAAGTATTTCACAACAAGATTCCCCTGAAGTCAACCATTCCCTATTATCCACCACAGACAACCATAACTTCCATACCCAGGCGTAAGCCCTCCAGGTAGACTGGGCGAGGGCCCCTTTCACGAGGTCCCAAACTAAGGATACCCCAGGAGCCACAATTCCCTCGGGCAATTCACACCCTCCGTTTCCACATCAGGAGCCTCCAACCTGAAACGCTCCCACTGAAAACGGGAAAGAGCGTCAGCAATTGAATTCACTTTGCCCGGTATATGAACAGCTCTAAAAGTAACATTAAGCCTCAAGCATTCCAACAAAAATTCTCTCAGTAAACGGATAACCGGGGGGGAATTCGCAGTCAAGTTGTTAATCGAATAAACCACCCCCAACTTATCTGAGTGAAAACACACCCATTTGTCTCGGAGCTCCGAAGCCCACACCTTTAAAGCAACCACCAAAGGGAAGAGTTCCAAAAAAGTCAGATTTTTTGTCAAACCCAAAGCTTCCCAATCCTCAGACCAAGCCTCGGTGCACCACTTCCCGTTCAGATAAGCACCAAAATTACACGAACCAGATGCGTCAGTAAAGAGGCACAAATGATCGTCAGACCAATCCACTTCCTGAATCACCAACCGGCCATTGAAATCCTTCAAGAAGACTGACCACACCCGGAGATCATCCTTCATAACTTTTGTCAAACGAATATGGTGATGAGGAGCAACTACCCCGACCGTCGCCAATGCTAGTCTCTACAAAAGACCCTACCTACCGGGATAATTCGGCATGCAAAGTTGAGTTTACCCAACAAAGATTGAAGGAGCCTCAGGGTTATCTTCTCAGCCAACAAGGCCCCTTGGATGCATTGAAACAAGTCAACAACCTTGTCCCAAGGGAGACGGCATTGCATTGCAACTGAATCTATTTCTATACCCAAGAAACATAAAGAAGTGACCAGACCTTCCGACTTTTCTTCTGCTATTGGAATACCAAATTCAGCAGCAACAAGATCAAAAGTCAACATCAGCTTCTGACAGACCTCCGAATCCTTAGGGCCCACGAACAAGAAGTCATCCAAGTAATGAACTAAAGATGACAACCCAGCACGTTGCTTAACCACCCACTCAATGAATGTACTAAATTTCTCAAAATAAGAGCAAGAAATAGAACACCCCATTGGAAGGCACAAATCCACGAAAAAATAACCATCAAATTTGCAACCTAAAAGGTGATGACAACGAGGGTGAACCGGCAACAGCCTGAATGCCGCTTCAATGTCAACCTTCGCTAACAGGGCCCCGCGACCGGCAACCCGAACCAAATCAACCGCCTTGTCAAATGACGCATAGTTAACCGAGACCAACTCCGGTTCAATGCAGTCATTAACAGAAAAACCCTTAGGGTATGACAGGTGATGAATCAGTTGAAACTGACCTTCAACCCTCTTAGGAACTACTCCTAAAGGAGAAATTCTCAAATTCTCCAAAGGAGGAGAAACAAATGGGCCCGCCATTCTCCCCAAAGAAACCTCTTTTTGCAACTTCTTTCTAACCACCTCAGGGAACTCCCTGGCTGACTTCAAATTCCCCGCCATATTTTCCTACCATATTCTCCTTGAAAGGAATTACAAAACCTGATCTGAAGCCCGAAAGCAGAAGCTCAGCATCCTCTCCTTTTCCCCGTCTTCTGGCGTAAGCCTCGAAACCATACCGCCGTCCTTCCTACCTTCACTGGGGTCTGAGCTCGGAGGAGTAGGCTCCCCTTGCTTCCCCTTGCTTCCCTTTTTTGAAACACCGGGAAAAACCGTGGCTACCGCCACACCCTGAGCATTCGTGTCTGAATTTACAACTTGCTCCGAACCGACACACTCCATCATTAAATTGGAAGCATAATCCTTTACGCATTGAAACTGCAGATACCGAACTAACCGAGGGGCCGGAGTAACTGACCCCTGAACCACGAAAAGGCTGACCCCTTAGAGGGGTCATAATCTCGAGCCAAATACCCATGTCACGGTCATCCCAACGCATTTCTGGTCTAACCGCCAGCCTCTGACGAAACTTCTCGTCATAGCGCCACCACGCCATACCACCATAGGTACGATAGGCATTCGAAATCTCATTGAAGTAACAAAATAAGGAACCACCCAGATCCGGGCACTTCTCTGTTACCACACTAGCAAGAATGCAAAAGGCTCTTGACCAATTACCCAGGGTCTTAGGTAACTTCCTGTACCTCTTTTTCCTTTCTTCCTCTTCTTTCTTGCCTTTATCAGATTTTTCATCCTCCTTTATCTCCACCACTTGGTCAAGTGGCAACAAAGAAAAAATTTCTAGGACCTCCCGCTTCCAGATTTTTTCTTTAACATCCACTGTTAGATGGATCCCCAAAGGACCAATGGAACATAAACACGGTCGCCTCAAAGCTTCTTCAGCTACTTTAATTGAACTACCTGAAACAGAAACAACTGACACCTGAGAAACCGAAACCTCCCCGCTCACTGACGCAACCGACCAAGCCAGAGCCACAATGGCTCCCGGGGTCCACGCCTTTTCGGCCAATTCCCCCCCACTTGGAGCCTCCAAACTCGCCAACAGTGCCTTCAATCCATTCAGCCGTTTCTCACGTTCCCCACACAACAAACCCGAACCTTCCATCACAGCACCCCCAGCCGACTCACCTGAAGACTGGGGGGCCGTCCTGGGACTCTCCTGATTAGTTGCTCCAACACTGGGGGCATCCTGGGTTGCCACTACTTCTTCCCTCCTTCTACCGCTCTCCCCAGTTCTCCTACTCCCACTAGATTTCCTGGCAGGAGAACGTCCTCTCTCTCTTCTTCCACTGCTTTTCGAACTCTCGACCCACGTAGGTGAATGAACAACAGTAGCTTTTCTTAAAGGTGAGCGTGATCTTCATCGGCCGTGACCCGACCTTGACCTCCTCCTTTGATGCCTACTGGGCACCGTAATATCTCCGGATCCTGGGGACTGTAAAGCACGGGAGGGTGTGAGTGCCTGACCCCCCCCTGATGATCTACTCCCCTGCACCCCAGCCCTATCTCTATCCCTACTAGCCCTACTCTCACTCACCCTGCTCCCACCCAAAATCCTAACACCTCTTTCAGGAGATAATAACTTCAAAAGCTGCGCCAGGGTAGACGCATCGCCTACCTGACCAGCCGTACTAGGTCCGGGTAGCGCAGGCTCTTCAAGTTCCTCCTCGTCCTCAAAGTCACTGCCAGCATCCAACACCAGCAACGGCTCCGTACCCAGGTCCCTTTGAGGTGTAGGGGCCTCTTCTCCTCCACTAGAAAGGCTGTGTGCTTCCTGGTAAACCTCTGCATGAAAAAATTAGAAACATTAGCTCTCACCCCCCAAACTACTTTTTCTAAAATGTCCAAATTTTTCTCCTTTTTCTCTCTTTTTTTTTTTTTAAAAACAAACAACCACTTGGCCCACCTCAAAACCTACTTACTACTCTTAAATAAATAAACCACTAAATAAACCACCTGCGTAAGCAATAACCCAAAACAAAAATAGTAACTACCTTACAGGAACAATTTAAAAAATTTTAAGAAAAACATAATGGGCAACAAGCAATAAAAAAAACATTTTTTTATATTTATTTTTTATATAAAGCCACTTGTCAAATTAAGGATACTCCTAATCTAGCACTTCAAATACTAACTATAAGCCCAACTTTCTTCAAAGAATTAAAAAAAAAAACATTCCTCAGGTCCCAAAGGAAAACATTCAAACATGAAAATAAGCAACATGACATAATATAAAATGTTTACCTATAATTATTCCCCATTATTATATTGCCCAACAACACAGAAAAACAACAAAATGCATATATAAAAATAAAAGAAAACAAAACAAAATAAAAAAAAATGAACACTTCAAAACATGAGCATATATTTTAATTATACTTTTATTTCATTTTTATTCACTCTTTTATTTTATTTTCTATCCATTTTTTATTTAATTGAATGGCCAAATAAGCCACCTCACTATACTACACATAACACATAGACCCGGGGGACTTACCATCCTTGCAACCGCCTAACAACTAAAAACATTCCCAATAGTGACACAAATAATACCCAACGTACCCAATAAAACTTAACAAATTGCAATGACTGCCCCCATAGGTGCCCCTGACAAATTGAACTACCACCACACTACCACCCCATGTTCCGCACCCACCAGGCCACACATTACCCATCACTGGCTCCGACGTCCTTGAAGCCTCTCCGGTCCTCCGAGGCACAATGACTTCACCGCCACGCGCCGTTACTGCACCGGATGCTGCCGCCTTCACTGCAACCAACCTCTTGCCTGAAGATCCTCTTCCCCCGGACTTCGCCGACCACTTCCTCCTTGAACTGGATTCCTCAGGACTCAACCTCGATGGAGGCCCAGCTGATCTCACCGGTCTCTTCTTCTTGGCACAGCTGACTCCTGACGTTCCTGCGCGAGGCTTTCACCCGACTTCAGCTGTTCCCAGATCCACTCGACTCCTCTTCCTCTGTCCATCGCCGTCAGCTCCTGCAGCAGCGTGTCCATGACAGGTAAGCACTTAAGCCGTTCTTCTCCAGATCAGGTAAGTGACTAAAAAAGGCGCAAATCCACTATACTGCCAATGATTTAAAACCTCTCATCCAGCCACGCCCCTTTGTCCCTGCCATGACCTCCACTCAGCCAATAGGGGTCAATTACCCCTACCTCCATTCACACGTCCGGGGTTCTCCTTTCTTTTTTTTTTTTTTTTGTTGGTGATACTTAACGTGTCAATATGGGCTATTACTTAAATCTCAACTTTGGTGGGGTTAAGCATGTATTTCTATATCTTATATATCTGAATTGTGAGACCCACTACGCTACATACTTCTCATAGATTTTCTGCTAGTCCAATTGGAAATTGTATTTAGCCTTAGCCTACTCTATGAACACCTACTGTCTTATTGTTATAAGATAGGTATACAGTACATGTGACATCTTCACAGCCCTTCTAGCCAGGGGTATAGATATAAAAGGAAACAGCACACACATAGTTCTCAGTATGGGTTATACTGACTTTGCACAGCCAAGGGTACATTTTTTGGTTGATACGGGTTTATAATATAATGACAAGTTATTCTATATATCAGGGGGTGTCACAGTTTCAGTTATTGGTGTTCCTTCTTCTCTACCCTGTGCCTTTAATTATTTGCATTTGTTGTGCCTCTAGTCTATTTAAGACTGGACACGCCCCTTCCTCCCTGCTTCAGAATTTTCTACCTTAGGTCAAGAAAGTATGCAGCTCATCTGTTTATGGGAATACAAGCCTAACTAAAGCCTTTCCAGGATTTCACAGTAAATTTATCTATCTGTCCTCTAAAGATACAGGCTTCTACAATACTGCCAGTCTCTGTGAGCATACGCTCTACAAGTACATCTAAGCATCGCTAAGCATATTCCTTTGGAACCACCTGTTGTGTTGTCCTCTCGCTGGAAGAGCCGTTTTGCTATTCGGATCTCTGCTCTCACTCTGCCTCTTCATCCGCAGCGGTTAGTGAAACTTGTGACCGCTTCCAGCCTGTCAGCTCCCTGCCAAACACACAAGCATACAACTTCAGCTTGTAACGGCTTAGAGTTTGCTCAAAGCCTGTCAGCTTCCTGCTGAACACACTGTCACTCAACTTCAGCGTGTATCTGCTAACCTCCGCATCGCAGCATGTCATCACAGAGTTGAGCACATCTTGACAAATGCTCCTAGTGAACCTCCCTTCCCAGCCGCACTTAAGCACACTGAAACCAAAGTTCAGTAATTCCCCTTAGTGTGTCAATCTGGGAAAAATGCTCACGATAAGCTGATGAACAGCAAGGACTCACAGTGTTCTTTTCTCCTGTTAGTTATCCTGATCAGGAGATTCTATTCTCAAATAGAGATAAGTAATATAAAACTACTCCTGCCTAGTATTGAATACCTTGTTTCCAATAATACATTGTAATTCAATACAGAGGCAAACAGATACAATTTATATTGTTTCACTGCAGTTGTGATCCACTAGATACTAAATACCTTGTGATCATTACAGGGGGTGATAGTGGTATAGCTGCAGACCTTTGTGAAACCCTGAAGAACTACAAAACTATTCTGAATCCACTTGGTAATAGATCTACAAAAGTGTTAGCCATATCAGATACTAAATCAACTATTTGCACCTAAGCTTTCTGCCACAGGGTATAGGGCCCATACTCATTTGGCAACCTTACATTCTCCTCAACATCTACACACCAATGCTTTGTTATGCAGATTACATATATGAGGGTAGATACAGACCAATTCATGTTCAGATGCGTTATATTCATAGTCTGTCGCTTTGCCGCATACCAACCCCCAGCCATTGCCTTTATATATAACCCCACTAGAAAAGATGCAGCCAGAATCACATAGAGGCTACCTTATGGCTATAACAGGAATCACAGCAGTCTCATATAAATATATATATCTCAACAGGATCCTCCAGATATCCTATAACCTATGTTACTCTCTCCACTAAGTGATAAATATATAAACATCCCGGACCATTTTGCCCATATAGTATTGTTGTGGCGATGTCGGGGAGCGGTGGAATAGGGGTTTATAACTTTATTATAGTGGCAGCGATGTTGGGAGTGGAAGAATAGGGGTTAATAAGTTTTAAATTGCGTTTGCGATGCAGGAGGGTGGCAGAATAGGGGTTATTAGGTAGTTTATGGATGTTAGTGTACTTTGTAACAGTTTAGTTATGAGTTTTGTGATACATTTTTTTGCACAAAATCCATAACTACTGCTCCCAGATGGCGGTATGGATCGGTATAGCCTTTAATGTAAGCATGTTAGCCTCACTGCACAACCTGTAATACTGGCACTATGGAAATCCAATGCAAAAAATTCATTTTTTGAGTGTGGGGTTGACGTTGCGTTACAGGCTAAAATGCTTGCGGTATAGCTATACCGACAAGACTCATAATGGCTGTGTTACTGTTTTGACACTGAAATGGCCATTTTTTCAGCGTTAAAACTGTAACGCACAACTTGTAATCTAGCGGAATGTTATTATGAGTGTAACTGTACTTTTAAATGTATTTTTGTTGTTTTCTGTGCCATTTTGTTCCTAGCATAACAGTTAACTAGAGCTCTAAAGTTGCACTAACCCAAAGCTCGTTGCACTCAAGCAAACGCATTTACTTTCAACTCGTAATACACACACTATTAAAGAGTCGCACAAAAAGCCGCAGAATACCACATATCGTTTGCGCTACATTTAGCGTTCCACTCATAATCTAGCCCAAAACAGGTAATGGGCTAGATTTGTAGATGGTCAGGAAGTTGTCTAGTGGCCTTATTGGCTCGATTATATCTGAAATTCCTTGCACATCTCTTCACTTATCTATTAGTGTATGTCAGTTTTAAATTTGCTTTATTCTTTTGCTTTAATTTTGCAATTATTTGAGTTATGCTGTTGCTTCAAGTTTTTTTATGTGAGACATAAGTGGTACAAATGAGTTTTATTGAATTGAAGAATGCTTAAAGTGATGGTAAGCTTTAACTAATCAAATGCCATACATGTAATCTTTGCCATTATAAAAGTATATGTGTACTTTTTTGTTTTTAATTCATCTGTGAAAGGATTAAATTAGTTCATATAATAATGGTTCTATTGCAATGTTATGCCGGCCCACTTGGATGAACTATTTTTTTTTTTTAAATGATAATTTCAGTGAATATCCAATAAACATGTGTGTCATTTGACAATCTTGAAGTCCAGCCCCTTTAAAGCCCTTAGAAAGCCTATATAGAGAGTGGGTGGGACTGTTCTATTCATCACAGCCCAGCCAAAAGAGTAAATGAAGGGGGGCAGATGAACAGACAATGCCATTTAGGATTATAAATATTTTAATATAAAATATATATACACTTTAAAAAAATAATTATGTGGTCTTACTTGCAAACTAATATATTTTTCATTGCAACATTATTATAGTCTGAAATTTACCATCACAATATAATGATAAAATCCTATACAACACAACTACTTTCTATTTCAGTGTCTAATTATTATCCTATGAGTTGTATTTGTTATATTTATGAAAAACAGAAAATATAATCTACAATAAATATAAGCAATTAAGAAATGTGAACAAATTATAATGGGTTAGGAATACTTAAGAAATAGAAATTCATCCACAGTATACAAACAAGGAACAAAATTACAGAAACACTCATGTAGTGAGGTTATTAAAATCAAAAAGGAACAGAAGCATTACTTCTAGAATCTGAACATTAGGAATGAAAATAATTAGCAACAGTTGTCTAGGAATGAAGGGCCATAATGCAGAATTAATACTCAAGAAGCATAGAAATAAATTAATATAAAAATAATTAGAGAAGATAACATTGCCGGTTTTAGTATGAATGAGCTCATTATGATTATTAAGAGAAAGCCATACACATTCAATTCTGGGTTTAGAATATTCAAGAATAACTATTCATTATAAGAGTCATTAATAAGAAAAACTATTCTCAACAGCAATAGACATATATTTTTTTTAATTACAATTAAAACTGCTGGTGAGGAAATGCAAATATAATCTAATAATGTTGGTCTGTTAAATTGTAAATATTTATTAAAGGGACACTGTCATTCATATAAAGGATGCGGCATTCAGCAAATTTCGGCTTAATTTATTTGTTGCACTTTTACCATTTTACTCTGCTGAAAGAAAAAAAGCGCATCCCTATAATATACCATTATCAGTTGTGAATTCCTCATTGCTTATAAATACTTCATACTAAACCGCTGTCATGAATCTCAATGCAGTGCTACAAAAAGTTATAAAACATTATAGCACAAGGTACAAACCAGGACAGGAGGAAAAGACATTAAGGGCTACATTACGAGTGGAGCGCTAAATTTCTCTTAGCGATATTAGCGCTCCACTGAGTAATACACATTGCTTGGAACATTGAGCTCATGAGAGCATGCCTCTATAGGCTCAAATGGGAGCCTCGTTCTGATGCCATCAAAGAAAGCATCAGAACATTGTGCAGCAAAGGGGTAAGTAATGCAGTTATGGCAGCATATTTTTAAATATACAGTATATGCATATGTATTTATGTGTTAATATGCGTATACTGTATATACATATTAACACATAAATATATACAGTACTGTGAAAAAGTCTTAGGCCAGCATTCCCTTTGTTGTTTTAGATACAAGCAGAAAATACAGGAAATATGTACATAAAATATAAAAAAAGACAATTTTCAGAACAAAATGGCTTCTTCAGATAAAGGTCAGTATTTAGTGTGACCTCCCTTGGCACTAAGCACATTTTGGGGAGACTGTCCTGAAGTTTTCTGAAGTAATCTTCTGATATATTTTACCAGGCTTCTTTCACCAGAGTTGTCTATTATTTCTTTCTCTGTCCAGGTGATGCCATACTGTCTCTATAGTATTCAGGTCTGCACTCTGTGGAGGCCAGTCCATGACTGTCAGTGTTTTATCAGCTGTTTCTCTCTCCAAATATGATTGAGCTGCATTATCAGTGTGCTTGGAATCGTTATTATGCTAAAAAATAAAACGATTCCCATTCAGGTGCTTTCCAGTGGCATGATGAATTAAAACCTGTCTGTACTTTTAAGCATTCATAATTCCATCAAGTCTGACAATATCACCAATACCACTAGCAGAAATGCAGCCCCAAACCAGCACAGACCCTCCATCACTGAAGGCCACAAACACTTCTTCTCACATATTGTCGACAATTGGACCCAAAATTTTCAAATTTGGATTTGTCACTCCATAATACTGTTTTCCACTGATCTTCATTCCAATATTTGTGAGCTTTAGCATATCTTAGACTTTTCACCCTTTTCCCCTTTCAAAAAGGGCTTTCTTGGCTGCAACCCTTCCACAAAGACCATTCCTGATCAAGCTTCTTCTGATAAAGTTGCCAGATGCTGAGCCAGGTCATTGCTGGACGTCTTCAAGTCTCTCAAAGAAGAAACTCTGAGAAACTTCTCATCAGATTTTTAAAGTTTGCTTGGCCTTCCAGTCCTTTTTTTGTCCTTGACCTCTCTTGATTCTTTAAATTTCTTTCTAACAGCTTGAATACCACATCTTGAATATCCAGCTTGTTTGCTGATTTCCCTTTGTCAAATTCTGTGATCTTTAGCATTTTGAATGGAATGATGTCATTGGAAGTTGGTCTTATTAGCAAGCTTCCAATGAATTAAACTCATACCACATGTGTATGTAATGCCCAAGCATGTCTTGCACAAACCTGATGTAATAGACCTTTTTCACAGCAGTCATTTTGACATGAAATAGGAGGACAAATACAGGTGTTTGCAATGACATTAATTGGGGTTCCATTCCATTTAGGTTTATGAGAGCCAGGTTCCTACTATTGCTCAAGTGTAAGGGAAGGTCACAATAAATACTTGCTACTTTAGCCTATAGAAGTTGTTTTTTCAGATTATTTTCAGTTTTCTTAATAATGCATACAATATCCTGTATTTTCTTGTTGTATTATAAAAAGAGACTGAGAAATAATTATATTTGGTCATTATACCATTGCTAAAACAACAAATCTAATGGTGGCCTAAGACTTTTGCACAGTACTGTATGTATATAAACATATACATATACAGTATATTTACTGGGAACATAAAAAAGAGAGGTTAATACAGGCGCTGCCCACAATACAAATTTAAACAATCCTGTCATAAATAAATATCCTATATCTCAGGGTATAAATGTATAGGTTTAGGTAGTGCACCTCCTGGTTACTGGCCTAATAACACAGAGCATCACGCTACCACCTATAGCGATCCAGCTCTAAGTCAAGAACGCATCTGATTGGCCCAGCGGTATACACACCTCCCTCTAGCTGAGTCGTGGAGTCTCCATCTTGGAAGTAGCGTGACCGGAGCGGCACACGCCGGAACTTGGGACTGCTTCAAAGTTTTTATACATGGCATGTATATATTTCAAATATTGTGAGTGTTATACTTGTTACTTTTTAAATATTAAAGTCACACATATAATCTGCACTTAGATGCGGTGGGCGCTTCTGTTTCTCTTTGTATTTTTACTGGGAACATACAGTTCCTATAAACCGCAATGTAAAGGCACTTCATACCACACTCCCACCAACTTTAGACCCCAAAAACAGCAATTAATAAAAAACTATAATGCTCTCTATTTTAGGGCATTTGGGGCACTTTTAGAAAATTAACCAGAGATCGGATATCTGGTTAATGTTTGGAGCGCTAATTGCTACCACAAGCTTGTGGCAGTAATAACTAGCCACTTGTAATAGCTGGTTAATTATCGCACATCACTCCACTTGTAATCTGGCCCAAAGTGTATAAGAAGGAACAGCATAGCTAAATTTGACTAGGCTGGATAAAATCTTTATCATCATCATTCAGTTAAAGCAAAATTAATTAAATCAATCTAGAATGCAAATTATGTGCACCAAAACGTTTCTTTAGAGCATTTAAAAACTGACATTTTGTTTGAAAATATCAGGGTTATGCTAATGCAGAGAAGTCCAAGAATGCATCTTTTAAAAAGATTGGTGGAATTGGTGTTCCTGGTCTCTTTTGCTTTGGCTAATCAGAGGTCAAATATAAATAAGCATGTGCACTGTTCTATGCTGAACTTTCAGACTTTCTTAGGTAATTTTCTTTGCACTTGTATTGTTTATTAGTATTTTCAACTACATGATACAATCAAATAGAATTAAATGTAAGAACGGAACAAATACTACTTGAAGCACTTAACATTATTAACAGATTATGAATGACATTTAATAACAACACACCAAATATAATAATGAAGTAACATCATTATAGGCCCACACTTAGGCACTACTAAAATCCACAAGGTTATAGAGATATAGTATATTGTTGGTTTGCCTCCATCTAAATATCCAGCCTATGGGCCAAATGTATTAAACAGCATGCGGACAAGCTTCTCAACTTGAGAACTTGTCCACACAGTTTTGCTGTGCACGGGCAGTAGATCCTGTTTGTCTGCTGCCCGTATGTATCATTACACTCTAAAGGTAGTGTGTAATGCCACCTGTCAGTCACCCTAAGCGTGGTTACAGCGACTGTCTGATTACCACTGCGTCTTATGTAGCAGGCTCACATGGTTGAACCTGCCCCGCAAGTTCTCCAAAGCAGCTTACGCTGCTTAGTACATAGAGCCCCATGCAAAAGCCGGGCCTTATTCTGTTGTCTTTGCAAATAGCTAGCAGTACTCATATAGTTTAAACATCTCATATCATAAACATATCTAATCAAGATCTGAGCAGTAGCTTCTGTGCATTCTGCAAGTTAAAGTACGCATCTGGTGCATAGGCAGTCTGTACAGCACTATTAATGCTTACTTATGTAGCTTATTGGTGCTCCAGGGTGTAAATGAAAGGACATTGAGAGTATATATAAATATATTTTAAAGTATTGTAAATCTTGCAGTTAAAGAGAGAAACACAAAAAAGCCTGACTGGAGTTTGCTAAAATGCATGTTGACCTTTTGGGAGAATGTCCTTTAGACAGATGAAACTAAAGTAGAGATTTTTAGCAAAACACAACAACTCAGTGTTTACAGAAGAATAAAAGAATCTTTCAAAGAAAAGAACACCATCCCTACTGTGAAACATGGAGGAGGCTCAGTGATGTTTCAGGGATGTTTTGCTAACTCTGGTACTGGGTCCTCCAGCAGGATAATGACCCAAAACATACTTAAAAAGCACCCAAGAATGGATGAGAAGAAAACATTGTACTGTTCCAAAGTGGCCTTCTATGACTCCAGATCTGAATCCCATCAAACATCTGTGGAAAGAGCTGAAACTCCCAGTTTGGAAAAGGCTCCAATCAAACCCGAGAGAACTAGAGAAGTTTGCTTAAGAAGAGTGGGCCAAAATGAGAGTCGAAAAGTGTAGAAATCTTATTCAGAGCTACAGAAAGCGTTTTTTTTTTTTTTGCAGCTATTGTCTCCAAGACTGTGCTTCAATATATTAGGTTAACTGTTGCAATATTTTATCAGAGCCATTCTTATTTGTTTTACTGTTTTAAGTAATATGTGATGTCATAAACAGGGATGGGCGAATGTTTCTAAAATTCAAAATTTAAAACGAATTTCTATACATTTGTTCATTCGAATCGAATTTTGAATGTTTATATAACATTCTAACATTCTATTTTTGAATTTTCGTTTTTCTAATTTTTCAATAAAATTCGAAAATATTCGTTCGAATAATAGAATGTTTAGCTATGTATTCACTCAATTTCGAAATGTAATATTCGAATTCGAATGTGACATTCGAATTCGAATGTGACATTCAAATTTGAAATAGTATTTCTAGTCTACAACTGTGTTTAATAAATGTATAATTCAAATTTGAATGCTACATTCGAATTCGAATGTCACATTCGAATTTGAAATAGTATTTCTAGTCTAATACTGTTTTAAATGTGATATTCGATTTCGATTCGAATGTGATATTCGATTTGAATGTGACATTCGAATTCGAAATAGTATTTCTAGTCTAATACTGTGTTTTATAAATGTAATATTGAAATTCGAATGTGAAATTCAATTTGAATGTGATATTCGATTCAAATGTGACATTCAAAATAGTGTTTATAGTCTACAATTGTGTTTTATAAATGTAATATTCAAATTTGAATGTGATATTCAAATGTAACATTCAAATTCGAATGGGACATTCGAATTAGAATGTGACATTCGAAAACTGTAAATAACATTCGTAAATCTAATTTTTAAGAATATTCGTTCTTATCAACATTCTATTATGTAAATCGAATTTCTACAATAACATTCGTTCTAACAATCGAATTCGGATATAAACACATTCGCCCATCCCTAGTCATAAATCAAAAGTGACGTTTCTGTTCTATTACATTTGAAATAAAGAATAGGGATGTACATTTGAATCCTTAGTGAGGATCCGACTGCAGAAGTAAACAGCCACTCGTTCCCTTCGGATATTTTCATAGCTAGATTGATTCCTGTAAAAGATCCCCACTCTAAGATTTAAAGGGACATGAAACCCACATTTTTTCTTTCATGATTTAGAAAGAGAATGCAATTTTAAACATCTTTTTAATTTACTTATATTATCTAATTTGTTTTATTCTCTTGATATTCTTTGATGAAAAGCATATCTAGATATGCTCAGTAGCTGCTGATTGGTTGCTGCACATAGAAGCCTCGTGTGATTGGCTCACCATGTGTATTGCTTTTTCTTCAACTAAGGATATCTAAAAAATGAAGCAAAATAAATAATAGAAGTAAATTGTAATGTTGCTTAAATTTCTATTCTCTATCTGAATCATGAAAGAAAGATTTTGGGTTTAGTGGCCCTTTAAGCAAATCCAGATCTTAGAGTGGGGATCTTTTACAGGAATCAACTCGGATATGAAAATATACGCAGGGATAAGCGGCTGCTTACTTCTGCTTTCGGATACTCACAAAGGATCCGAATGCACATACCTAATAAAGAATAGTGATGTCGCGAACCTAAAATTTTCGGTTCGAGAACGGTGGACTCGAACTTCCGGTATTGTTCGCGAACCCGTGAACCGCCATTGACTTCAATAGGCAGTCGAACTTTAAAACCTACAAAGACTCTTTCTGGCCACAATAGTGATGGAAAAGTTGTTTCAAGGGTACTAACACCTGGACTGTGGCATGCTGGAAGGGGATCCATGGCAAAACTCCCATGGAAAATTACATAGTTTATGCAGAGTCTGCTTTTAACCCATAAAGGGCCTAAATCAACTAACATTCCCAAATTGTTTGCAATAACATGCTTTAAAACATCAGTTATGATGTCGTATCTATCAGGTAGTGTAAGGGTTACGGCCGCATCACAGTGACAGAGCAAACTCCAAGTGTTACGCACCGCAATCAACCGCAAACAGTCCACTTGCACAACCACGAGATAGATAGATTTGATAGATAGATACATAGATTACATAGCTCAATCGATGCAATATACATATGATCGATACACTGTACATAGCTCAATAGATGCAATATACATTCAATAGATACGAATTACATCGCTCAATAGATGCAATATACATTTGATAGATACGAATGTTATCGAATCAAAGATGCAATATACATTTTATAGATACGAATGACATCACCCAAAATATGTAATATACATTTTATGGATACGAATTACATCGATCAATAGATGCAATCTACATTTGATCGATACGTTTGATAGTTCGATCGATTTGATATATAAATAAATTGATTTGAAATATATATAATTTCCCTGACAGAGTATAACAATAAGACATGTAGTCTGTGACCCGTGGTGTGTTAAGTAGTAATATTCTTAACATTTTACTACAACCTGTTACTCCCCCTATCAGATGAGGTCTATATGCCCTTCATTTGTGGAACCAGGAGATGGAAGAAGATTGTTCTGTCCTCCTACTTCAAATTTGTCAGAAACACAAGTGGCTGTCTCAAAACATCCCGGACAGAAGATAGATCGATAGATAGGATAGATAGATAGATATACATAGATTGATAGTTAGATAGAATCGATAGAAGAGAAATAGATAGATTTGTTAGATATATAATTACCCTGATAAAGTCTAATAATTAAACATGCGGTCTTGGACCCAACTAGGTTGTGTTAAGTAGTACTATTCTTCGCACTTTCAGCCCTGTAACTCTCCCTATTGGTGGAGGTCTATATGGCGGTTATGATTACCCTGACAAAGTATAACAACAAGACATGCGGTCTGGGACCCGTGGTAATTTTGTTGTGTTAAGTAAAACTTTTCTTATCACTTGAATCCCTCTTACCCCCCCTTTTGTTGGTCTATATGGCCTGCATGATTAGCCTGACAAAGTATAATAAGAAAACATCTGGTCTTGGACCCATGGTAATTAGGTTGTGTTTAAGTAGTACTATTCTTATAACTGTAATCCCTGTTACTCCCCCTATCAAGGGAGGTCTATATGGCCTGCATGATTACCCTGACAAAGTATAACATCAAGACACACGGTGTTGTACCCATGATAACTAGCTTGTGTTAATTAGTACTTTTCTTAGCACTTTAATCCCTGTTACCCCCCCTATCGGGGGTGGTATATATGGCCTGCCTGATTACCCTGAAAAAATATAATAATAAGACATGCGGTCTGGTACCCATTTTATCTAGGTTGTGTTTTAAGTACTACCATTCTTAGCACTTTAATCTCTGTAACTTCCCCTATTTGGTGAGGTCTATACGGCCTGGATGATTACCCATACAAAATATAATAATAAGACATCTGCTCTTGGTCTGCGACCCATGGTAACTATGTTGTGTTAATTAGTAATGTCCAAGCATTTTAATAGCTGTTACTCATACTCACCCTATCGGTGGAGGTCTATATGGCCTGCATGATTACCCTTACAAAATATAATAACCAAACATATGCACTGGGACCCATGGTAAGTAGGTTGTGTTAAGTAGTACTGTTCTTTGCAGTTTAATACCTGTTACAACACCAAATGGTGGCAGGTCTATCTGGCCTTCATGATTAGCTGCACCCAAACCCAAAAAAAAGCCGAGTGGTCTTAGACTAACACCCATGGCTATCTCGATTGTTTCAATTAGTACTATTCTTAGCACTTTCATCCCTGTTACGGGTGGTCTACATGGCCATCATGATTAGCCTAACCAAATACTACAATACAACCTTGGCTCAGTCTTCATAAGGCCCTTCATTGGCTGTATTTTGTTAGTTCTGTTCTTATTAGTTTAATAGCTGATACAACACCGAATGGTGGCAGCTCTATATGGCCTGCATGATTAGCCTCAACCAAAACAAAAATAAAGCCAAGCGGTCTTGGATTAACACCCATGGCTAACTCGGTTGTTTCTAGTAGTACTATTCTTAGCACTTTCATCTCATCCCTTTTACTTCCAGGACTCTCGGTGGTGGTCTACATGGCCATCATGATTAGCCTAACCAAATACTACAATCCAACCTTGGCTCAGTCTTCATAAGGCCCTTCATTGGCTGTATTTTGGTAGTTCTGTTCTTATTAGTTTAATAGCTGATACAACACTGAATGGTGGCAGCTCCATATGGCCTGCATGATTAGCCGCACCCAAAACAAAAATAAAGCCAAGCGGTCTTGGATTAACACCCATGGCTAACTCGGTTGTTTCAAGTAGTACTATTCTTAGCACTTTCATCTGATCCCTGTTACTTCCAGGACTCTCAGTGGTGGTCTACATGGCCATCATGATTAGCCTAAACAAATACTACAATCCAACCTTGGCTCAGTCTTCATAAGGCCCTTCATTGGCTGTATTTTGTTAGTTCTGTTCTTATTAGTTTAATAGCTGATACAACACCGAATGGTGGCAGCTCTATATGGCCTGCATGATTAGCCGCACCCAAAACAAAAATAAAGCCAAGCGGTCTTGGATTAACACCCATGGCTAACTCGGTTGTTTTAAGTAGTACTATTCTTAGCACTTTCATCTCATCCCTGTTACTTCCAGGACTCTCGGTGGTGGTCTACATGGCCATCATGATTACCCTCACCAAAATATAACAACAATACGTGCGTGCAGGGAACCATGGTAAGGTTACTTCCTTTCGCAAAATCGAGTATAACAGTTGCAGGCAGAGGTTCTGACCCTGCATTATGGCTGCACCTCTCCCTAAAAGAGGCATGCATTACAGAGTCTGTGGGCATGTATGCAAAGAGCTGGCCTGCCTAAAAAGAGGAGCAAGGCTGTACAGGTTGTTCTCATTCAGCCGTTTTATACGCTGTCCCACGGCCACGACCCTCAACAACCACAACAGAATGAAACACCACATATGCCATCCTTTTGAACAACAGAGTACAGGTATGGCATTGATTTTAGTTACACGGCGATATTTATTATGAACCGTGAAATTGAAAACAAAAACATGATTGGACACCCAGTACAGTACAGGTCGTTCTCCTTCGGCCTTTTTAGAATAGTGTTCCGGACCCTCAACAAAAACAACAGCAGGAAAGAGGACATATGGCATCCTTTTGAACAATAGATGACAGGTAAGGCATACATTTTAGAAAGCCATAGATGATTTTTTTGCAACTGTGAAATAAAAAAAAACATTGATTGGACACCCAGTACACTTCCTTATCCTTAGGCCTTTTTATAAAAGGGTCCCGGAGCCTCAACAGAAACAACAGCATGAAAGAGGACATATGGCATCCTTGTGAACAATTGATTACAGTTAAGGCATTGATTTTAGAATCCCAGAGATCATTTATATGAACCGGGAAATAGAAAAAAACATTGACTGGACACCCAGTACACTTCTTTATCCTTAGGCCTTTTTATAAGAGGGTCCCAGAGCCTCAACAGAAACAACAGCATGAAAGAGGACATATGGCATCCTTGTGAACAATTGATTACAGTTAAGGCATTGATTTTAGAATCCCAGAGATCATTTATATGAACCGGGAAATAGAAAAAAAAACATTGATTGGACACCCAGTACACTTCTTTATCCTTAGGCCTTTTTATAAGAGGCTCCCGGAGCCTCAACAGAAATAACAGCATTAAAGAGGACATAGGGCATCCTTTTGAATAATAGATTACAGGAAAGGCATTGATTTTAGAAATCCAGAGATAATTAGTTGCAACCGGGAAATCTAAAAAAACATTGATTAGACACCAAGTACACTTATTTATCCTTAGGCCATTTTATAAGAGGGTCCCGGAGCCTCAACCGAAACAACAGCATGAAAGAGGACATATGGCATCCTTTTGAATAATAGATTACAGGAAATGCATTGATTTAAGAAACACAGAGATAATTAGTTGCAACCGGGAAATAAAAAAAAAACATTAAATAGACACCCAGTACACTTCTTTATCCATAGGCCTTTTTAGCAGAGGCTCCAGGACCCTCAACAAAAACAAGAGCAGGGAGCTGGGCATAGGAGTACAAGGGAGTGTGACAATAATAATGTGAAGGGGAAGATTGCGGAGTTGTGGCATTTTAATTTTGTTATCGTGGGAAGTACTTGCAATGACCTTGCTCTGGTGAATCCATATCGCAAATGTCTTTTTTAAGGCACTGGTTGTCTATTTTTTGAATATCAGCATTTGGTAAATGAAGTGCAACTTAAGGCTGGTGAGAACCGACCTTTCTTCTGGCTGTTTGCAAATGTTGTGGCTCTGGACAAACATGTGAATAAGGGGCCATCTGCCATATTCTGCACGCAACCCCTTTGATGATTGATGATAAACATGTGTCACCTGCAAGCAGAGCTCGTTACTTCTGTCTAAATCATCTTCCTGGTATGGACAGGCCACTATTTCCCACAGCAAGTCCGAAGCTTGAACTACAAGATTTTCTTGAGTATGGTAGGAAACCAAAGTTTATTAAAGTCTGTAATATCACCACAAAAGCTGAACTTCTTGAAGCAAGGAAAATGCAAGCAATTTCCTGTGCTTATGGATGACAAGGACGTCCTATCCTGTGGTGCACAGAGATGGAGAGGATTTTGGGCCTCCCTCTACACTACACAGATGTCTCCAACATCACCAGAAACACAAGACAGCGACTCTTGGGAAGTTCATGGAGTGTTCCGGTAGCCATCTCTTTGCGCCCCGAAAGGTATACTTTATCAGTGTTTTTGTATACATCTGACAACAGCTTTGGAGACTGTGGTGACGCACATGTTATTTACTGTTGTTCCAGCTGTGGCAATATCAATTGGCATTAAAAAGCTAAGGTTTGGAGACTGGTGACGCACATTTTATGCAAGCTGTGGCAATTGCAATTTGCATTGAAAAGAATCTGCTAACAACCACTACCTAGGACCACGCCTGACTCCTGAAGTCATGCTTCAGTTAGTAACTCAAGTTAAATTAATTTTTTTTTTTTTATTATTATACTCAACAGATTCAAAACATACCATTCTTCTATTCATATCACACGACATGTCAAAATGCTGCATGGAAAATGGCAGTGTGCAAAGTCATAATCTTAGTGAACCTATAAGTGCATTAAATTTTCTAAAAAAAACAAAAATACCGAGAAAAAAAGAAAAAAAAAAAAAAAAGAAAAGAGGACATATGGCATCCTTTTGAACAATAGATTACATTTAAAGCATTGATTTTAGAAACCCGGAGATAATTTGTTGCAACCGGGAAATCTAAAAAAAACATTGATTAGACAACCAGTACGCATATTTATCCTTAGGCCTTTTTAGCAGAGGCTCCAGGACCCTCAACAAAACCAGCAACAGGAAAGAGGACATATGGCATCCTTTTGAAAAATAGATTACAGGAAAGGCATTGATTTTAGAAACCCGGAGATAATTTGTTTCAACCGGGAAATCTAAAAAAACATTGATTAGACACCCAGTACACATCTTTATCCTTAGGCCTTTTTAGCAGAGGCTCCAGGACCCTCAACAAAAACAGCAGCATGAAAGAGGACATATGGCATCCTTTTGAATAATAGATTACATGAAAGGCATTGATTTTAGAAACCCGGGGATAATTTGTTGCAACCGTGAAATCTAAAAAAAAATTGATTAGACACCCAGTACACTTATTTATCCTTAGGCCTTTTTATAAAAGGGTCCCGGAGCCTCAACCGAAACAACAGCATGAAAGAGGACATATGGCATCCTTTTGAATAATAGATTACAGGAAAGGCATTGATTTTAGAAACACAGAGATAATTAGTTGCAACCGGGAAATCTAAAAAAACATTGATTAGAAACCCAGTACACTTATTTATCCTTAGGCCTTTTTAGCAGAGGCTCCAGGACCCTCAACAAAACCAGCAGCAGGAAAGAGGACATATGGCATCCTTTTGAACAATAGATTACATTTAAGGCATTGATTTTAGAAACCCATAGATAATTTGTTGCAACCGGGAAATCTAAAAAAAACATTGATTTGACACCCAGTACACTTATTTATCCTTAGGCCTTTTTATAAGAGGCTCCCGGAGCCTCAACCAAAACAACAGCATGAAAGAGGACATATGGCATCCTTTTGAATAATAGATTACAGGAAAGGCATTGATTTTAGAAACCCAGATATAATTAGTTGCAACCGTGAAATCTAAAAAAACATTGATTAGACACCCAGTACACTTATTTATCCTTAGGCCTTTTTAGCAGAGGCTCCAGGACCCTCAACAAAACCAGCAGCAGGAAAGAGGACATATGGCATCCTTTTGAAAAATAGATTACAGGAAAGGCATTGATTTTAGAAACCCGGAGATAATTTGTTTCAACCGGGAAATCTAAAAAAACATTGATTAGACACCCAGTACACATATTTATCCTTAGGCCTTTTTAGCAGAGGCTCCAGGACCCTCAACAAAACCAGCAGCAGGAAAGAGGACATATGGCATCCTTTTGAAAAATAGATTACAGGAAAGGCATTGATTTTAGAAACCCGGGGATAATTTGTTGCAACCGGGAAATCTAAAAAAACATTGATTAGACACCCAGTTAACTTATTTATCCTTAGGCCTTTTTATAAGAGGGTCCCGGAGCCTCAACAAAAACAGCAGCAGGAAAGAGGACATATGGCATCCTTTGGAATAATAGATTACAGGAAAGGCATTGATTTTAGAAACCGAGAGATAATTTGTTGCAACCGTGAAATCGAAAAAAACATTGATTAGACACCCAGTACACTTATTTATCCTTAGGCCTTTTTATAAGAGGGTCCCGGAGCCTCAACCGAAACAACAGCATGAAAGAGGACATATGGCATCCTTTTGAATAATAGATTACAGGAAAGGCATTGATTTTAGAAACCCGGGGATAATTTGTTGCAACCGTGAAATCTAAAAAACATTGATTAGACACCCAGTACACTTATTTATCCTTAGGCCTTTTTAGCAGAGGCTCCATGACCCTCAACAAAACTAGCAGCAGGAAAGAGGACATATGGCATCCTTTTGAAAATTAGATTACAAGAAAGGCATTGATTTTAGAAACCCGGAGGTAATTTGTTGCAACCGGGAATTTGAATCAAACAAATGATTCGATGGACACCAAGTACACTTCTTTCTCCTTAGGCCTTTTTATAAGAGGGTCCAGGACCCTCAAACAAAACACCAGCAGGAAAGAGGACATATGGCATCCTTTTGAACAATAGAGTATAGGTACAGCATTGATTTTACAAACCCAGAGATAATTTTGGGCAAATGGGAAATAGAAAAAAACATTGAGTGGACACCCAGTACACCTCTTTCTCCTTAGGCCTTTTTATAAGAGGGTCCAGGACCCTCAAACAAAACACCAGCAGGAAAGAGAACATATGGCTTCCTTTTGAACAATAGAGTACTGGTACGGCATTGATTTTAGAAACCCACAGATAATTGTTTGGAAAAGTGAAATTGCCCAAAAAACCATGCTTGGACACCCACTCCAGATCGTTCTCCTTCAGCCTTTTTATAAGAGGGTCCAGCACCCTCAACAGAAACAACTGCAGGAAACACCACCACATATGCCATCCTTTTGCACAAGCGAGTACAGGTATGGCATCCATTTTAGAAACCCGGAGATAATTGAGAGGAACCGGGAACATTTTTCTAAAAATTTGCTGGGGCACCCATTACAGGTCGTTCTCCTTCAGCCTTTTTATACCATGGGCCATGACCCGCAACAGGCACAACAGCATGAAACACCACATATGCCACCCTTTTGCACAATAGAGTACAGGTATGGCATAGATGGAACACGGAGATAATTTAGAGCAACCAAGAGACCGATAAAGATGCTTGGTCGGTCCTCCTCCTTCAAATTTGTGGCAATTCATGTTCAATTTAATGGTCCACCAGATATGAGTGGTGTGCTAAGTTGTACTATTCGTAACAGTTTAATCACTGTTATGTGCCGTATTTTTTTTATTTGAGTTTTGTACCCACAGAGCAGCAGCAGAAGCCAGAAAAATTAGGAATGTACAAATGACTGAAAAATGTGGGTATTGTTGTAGCAACTGCTGTAGCAGCGGCCAGAAAAATTGATGTTTGTAAAACATTTATAAAGTGCCCTAAAAGCTTGTGGCTTGAACACTAGTTGTTGGCGGATAAGTCAAGCAAGTCCTCCGGCTTTATAACAAAAAAAAAGGCCAGCCTGTGTACCAGTTGTAGCCCAAGCCAGCTCATCTCATCATCAGGCCTTTTTTATTCAAATGTATCGCCCAATGTCAGTCCCTTCACGATCCATCCCTCATTCATTTTTATAAAAGTGAGATAGTCAGGGCTTTTTTGACCTAGGCGACTTCTCTTCTCAGTGACAAAACCTCCTGCTGCACTGAAAGTCCTTTCGGACAGGACACTTGAAGCGGGGCAGGCCAGAAGTTCCATTGCAAATTGGGATAGCTTAGGCCACAAGTCCAGCCTGCACACCCAGTAGTCAAGGGGTCCATTGCTCCTGAGAGTGTCGAGATCCGCAGTTAAAGCTAGGTAGTCTGCTACCTGTCGGTTGAGTCTTTCTCTAAGGCTGGGTCCCGAAAGGCTCTGATGGTGCATGGGAGTTAAAAAGGTACGCATGTCCTCCATCAACAAGACGTCAGGAAAGCGTCCTGTCCTTGCTGCCGTGGTCGTGGGAGGAGGAGGAGGAGGATTAATTTCATCTCTTCCCCTGTTACATTCCCATGGTGCTGTGACATCACCCTTATACGCTGTGTAAAGCATAGTTTTTAATTTATTCTTAAAATGCTCCATCCTTTCCGACTTGCGGGAATTTGGTAACATTTCAGGCACTTTATGCTTATACCGGGGGTCGAGGAGCGTGGACACCCAGTACAGGTCGTTCTCCTTCAGCTTTTTTATACGAGGGTCCCTCAACAGGCACGACAGCATGAAAGAACCCATTTGAACAAGGTTGGATGCCGAGCTAATCATGTCCCATTCCTCGTCCTCACTGATCTCACTGAGGGTATGAGAGTGGTGACAACAACGAGCACCTTGGGATGCCTGTTGTGCTCGGTCTTCCTCCTCCTCCTCCTCAAAGCCACATTCCTCCTCTGACTCCTCTTCCTCACAATCCTCTTCCTGCATTGCCGCAGGTGCAGCAAGCAATGCTGATAAGGCTGTTTGTGGGGGTGATAGACACCATAACTCTTCCTCTTCAAGCTCTTCTACTGCCTGATCCAGCACTCTTTGCAGGGCATGCTCCAGGAAGAAAACAAATGGTATGATGTCGCTGATGGTGCCTTCAGTGCGACTGACAAGGTTTGTCACCTCCTCAAAAGGACACATGAGCCTACAGGCATTGCGCATGAGCGTCCAGTAATTTGGCAAAAATATCCCCAGCTCCCCAGAGGCTAGCCTAGCACCCCGGTCATACAAATACTCATTAACAGCTTTTTCTTGTTGGAGCAGGCGGTCAAACATTAGGAGTGTTGAATTCCACCGTGTCGGGCTGTCGCAAATCAAGCGCCTCACTGGCAGGTTGTTTCGACGCTGGATATCGGACAAGTGCGCCATGGCCGTGTAGGAACACCTGAAATGGCCACACACCTTCCTGGCCTGCTTCAGGAAGTCCTGTAAGCCTGGGTACTTATGGACAAATCGTTGTACAATTAGATTACACACATGTGCCATGCACGGCACATGTGTCAACTTGCCCAATTTCAATGCCGCCACCAAATTACTTCCATTGTCAGAAACAACCTTGCCAATCTCCAGTTGGTGCAGAGTCAGCCACTGATCCACCTGTGCGTTCAGGGCGGTCAGGAGTGCTGGTGCGGTGTGACTCTCCGCTTTCAGGCAAGTCAACCCCAAGACGGCGTGACACTGCCGTACCCGGGATGTAGCATAGTACCTGGGGAGCTGGGGGGGTGCCATAGATGTGAAGCAAGACGCAGAAGTTGAAGAGGACTCAGCCGAGGAAGAGGTTATGGAAGAGGATGGAGTAGGAGGAGTAGAGGAGGTAGCAGCAGGCCTGCCTGCAAGTCGTGGCGGTGTCACCAACTCTTCTGCAGAGCCACGCATTCCGTGCTTGTCAGAAGTCAGCAGGTTTACCCAATGCGCAGTGTAGGTGATATACCTGCCCTGACCATGTTTTGCAGACCAGCTATCCGTGGTCATATGGACCCTTGCCCCAACGCTGTGTGCCAGACATGCCATAACAACAGAGTACAGGTTTGGGATTGCCTTTTGTGAAAAGAAATTTCTGCCAGGTACTTTCCACTGCGGTGTCCCAATAGATACAATTTTTTTGAAAGCATCAGACTCCACCAGCTTGTATGGTAAAAGCTGGCGGGCTAAGAGTTCAGACAAGCCAGCTGTCAGACGCCGGGCAAGGGGGTGACTTTGAGAAATTAGCTTCTTACGCTCAAACATGTCCTTGACAGACACCTGACTGTGGGCAGATGACCAGGAACTGCTACGTAAGAGAGACTCAGTGGAGGATGGTTGAGAGGGGGCAAGGAGGACAGTACTGGTTGACGTGGCTGAAGATGCTGGAGCAGGAGGAGGAGGGCAGCTTTAACTTTGTGTGCTGCTTCTACTCATGTGTTCTTCCCATCGGCCTTTGTGATGCATGCTGTCTGACTGTGCCACTAGCTCCTTGAGACGACCTCCCCATGCTTCCAAATCGTCTCCTCCTCCTCTTTGTCTCCCCATCTGAACTTTCCCCCTCTTCTTCTTCTCTTCTAGCAGGCACCCACATGACATCCACCGACACATCATCATCAACCGCTTCACTTGTATCTGACACATCAAGAAAGGAAGCAGCAGCGGGTACAACATCATCAGCATCACACCGTACATCCATGTCGGTAATGCTGCCTGACTGAGACTGATCACTATTATCTACATCCTCTGTCAATGATGGTTGTGCATCACTCATTTCTTCCAACTGATGTGTCAATAACTCCTGTGACAGATCAAGTGAAGCGGCTGTGGTGCTAGTGTTGGTGGTGGCGACAGGCGGGAGAGTGGCACTGGTCACTTGAGACCTGCCCAAAGCACAGCTGGACGTAGATGGTGCGTCAAGGTTAGGGGTACTAGCAGCGGAAGCTGAAGAAGATTGGGTGTCCTGTGTTAGCCATTCAACTAGGTCCTCCTCAGAACTTTTTGCGTCCCCCCTGGCACCCGGTGTCTGAACAATGTGCATATTTGTAGGGTCTAAAGGAATCACAGCACCACGACCACGACCACGGAACCTGCAGGGTGGCCTGCCTCTGCCTGCCATTTTTTTTAAAATGGACACTAACAATACTATTACACCAATTATATGAGTGGTGGCACTGTGCAAGTGGGCACAGTATACGCTGTGGGACTGACAACAACAAAAAAGACAGATGTTTTAAAAATCACAAATTGTAAATTTTTTAAAATATTTAAAGTACTGTGACAACAAATATGATTGTTGGCACTAGTTGGCAAATGGGCATGTCTGGCACACACGCTGGGAGAAAGGAAACTGCAATTCAATGGCACTAGGAGACTGAAGAATCACAGTCAAAACAGTTATGATTAACAAAAATTCCAATCCTGTTACAATAAATATGATTGGTGGCACTAATTGGCTAGTTGGGACTGGCACACAGGCAGGCAGGAGGAAAATGCAATTCAAGGGCACTAGTAGACTGCAGATTGACAGTCAAAATAGTGATGATTGACAAATTTTGCAATACTGTTAAAAGAAATATGATTGCTGGCACTAATTGGATAGTTGGGCCTGGCACACAGGCTGGCAGGCAGGAGAAAAGTGCAATTCAATGGCACGAGCAAACTGAGGATTAAGATCAACAATCAAAATTTTTTTAATTTTAATTAGTAACTATACTGTGACAACAATTATGATTGGTGTGAATAGTTGGCAAGACGGCCTGGCACAAAAGGCTGGCAGGCAGGAGGTAAATGCAATTCAAGGACACTAGGAGACTGAATACTGACAGTCAAAACAGTGATGATTGACAATTTTTGCAATACTGTTAAAAGAAATATGATTGCTGGGAATAATTGGCTAGGTGGGCCTGGCACACAGCAGGCTGCAAGGCAGGAGGAAAGTGCAATTCAATGGCACGAGCAAACTGAGGATTCAGAACAACTATTACCAAAAAATTTAATTTTTAATTATTAAGAATACTGTGACAACAAATATGATTGGTGTAAATATTTTGAAAGTAGGCCTGGCATACAGGCTGGCAGGCAGGAGAAAGTGCAATTCAATGGCACGAGCAAACTGAGGATTAAGAACAAGAATCAAAAAACTTTTAATTTTAATTAGTAACAATAATGTGACAACAATTATGATTGGTGTAAATAGTTGGCAAGATGGCCTGGCACAAAAGGCTGGCAGGCAGGAGGTAAATGCAATTCAAGGACACTAGGAGACTGAATACTGACAGTCAAAACAGTGATGATTGACAATTTTTGCAATACTGTTAAAAGAAATATGATTGCTGGGAATAATTGGCTAGGTGGGCCTGGCACACAGCAGGCTGCAAGGCAGGAGGAAAGTACAATTCAATGACACGAGCAAACTGAGGATTCAGAACAACTATTAACAAAAATTTTAATTTTTAATTATTAAGAATACTGTGACAACAAATAAGATTGGTGTAAATATTTTGAAAGTAGGCCTGGCACACAGGCTGGCAGGCAGGAGAAAAGTGCAATTCAATGGCACGAGCAAACTGAGGATTAAGATCAACAATCAAAATTTTTTTAATTTTAATTAGTAACTATACTGTGACAACAATTATGATTGGTGTGAATAGTTGGCAAGACGGCCTGGCACAAAAGGCTGGCAGGCAGGAGGTAAATGCAATTCAAAGACACTAGGAGACTGAATACTGACAGTCAAAACAGTGATGATTGGCAATTTTTGCAATACTGTTAAAAGAAATATGATTGCTGGGAATAATTGGCTAGGAGGGCCTGGCACACAGCAGGCTGCAAGGCAGGAGGAAAAGTACAGTTCAATGGCACAAGCAAACTGAGGATTCAGAACAACTATTACCAAAAATTTTAATTTTTAATTATTAAAAATACTGTGACAACAAATATGATTGGTGTAAATATTTTGAAAGTAGGCCTGGCACACAGGCTTGGAAGGCAGTAGAAAAGTGCAATTCAATGGCACGAGCAAACTGAGGATTAAGATCAACAATCAAATTTTTTTTAATTTTAATTAGTAACAATACTGTGACAACAATTATGATTGGTGTAAATAGTTGGCAAGACGGCCTGGCACACAGGTTGGCAGGCAGGAGGTAAATGCAATTCAATGGCACTAGGAGACTGAATATTTGCAGTCCAAAAAATTATGATTTTTATTTTTTTATATAATGTTACAAGAATTATGATTGGTTCCACTAATTGGCTAGTTGGGCCTGGAAAACACGCTGGCAGGCAGGAGGAAAGTGCAATTCAATGGCACGAGCAAACTGAGGAATCACAAGCGATCAATTTGGAATTTTAAAGATTAACAATACTTTTACAACAACTAGGATTGGTGGCACTAATTGGCTTGTTTGTGCCTGGCACACAGGCTGCCAGGCAGGAGGAAACTGCAATTCAATGGCACTAGTAGACTGAATATTTGCAGTCCAAAAAATTATGAATTTTAATTTTTTTGATACTGTTACAAGAATTATGATTGGTGCCACTAATTGGCTAGTTGGGCCTGGCACACAGGCTGGCAGATATGAGTCGTGGATGGTAGGTAGGGCAGCAATTTAACACAGTATGCTGTGTAAGTGACAAAAAACACAGGCCTGATAGAAAATTAAGTTAGATTACACTAGCAAAATATTTTAAAATTTTAGATTTTAATATTAAAATTATGTTAAGAAGTGCAATGCACATATGAGTGGTCACACTGGCTGGCTGCTACGTAGGGCAGCAATTAACAACAGTATGCTGTGTAAGTCAGATAGACAGTTAGACACAGGCCTGATAGAAAATAAAATTAGATTACACTAGCATAATGATTTAAAGACTTTTTTGGGGGAATTTAAAGAAAAAGGTTAAGCACATACTTATGAGTCGTGGCTGATAGCCTTGGAAGGGCAGCTATTAAAAACAGTAGGCTCTGTAAGTCAGATACACACATGCCTGATAGAAAATACTATTAGATTACACTAGAAAAATTATTTAAATTATTTTTGGGGGGGGGGGAATTAAAAAAAGGTTAAACACATATGAGTCGTGGCTCATAGACTAGGGAGGGCAGCAATTAAACACATTAGGCTCTGTATGTCAGCAAAACACACAGGCCTGATAGAAAATTATATTAGATTACACTATCAAACAAATTTAAACTTTTTTTTTATATTTAAATTAAGGTGAAGAAGATATGAGTGGTGGCTGCCTGGCACAGACCAATTAACCAAAAGACTGAAAAAAAATGAGGTATATTAATGCTGAGTGAGCCTGACAGACACAGGCCTGATAGAATATGTAATTAGATTACACTAGCACAATGTTTTTTTTTTTTGTTTTTTTTTAAATTTAAAATAATGCTATAAACGGATATTAACACTGGTGGCTGGCACAGAGCAATGAACAAGAGTATATGCTGTATGACACAGGCCTGATAGAAAATGAAAAAAAATTACACTAGCAAAATAATTAACATTTTTGGTTAGTTAAATTTTAACTAATGTTGTTAGGGAGATATCAGTGGTGGCAGTAATCACAGCATATGCTGTGAGCCTTAAACACACAGGCTGAAAGCCAGGCAAATGCTAATAAAAAAAATATGAAGAAAAAAAAAAAACGTCACGAAACATAGCCCTAAAAAGGGCTTTTTGGAGTGCTGTCCTTGCAGCAGAGATGAGTGGAGTCCTTCTGGACTGTAGTGGACACTAAATACACTAGCCTAGCTATGTTTTTCCTATTAATGTCAGGAGCAAAAACACAACACGTCCTCTCATTAAGAAAGCAAGGTCGTTATGAGTCTAAAATGGCGGATTCCGAGTAGCTGGGAGGGTCTGTGAGGGAGTGTCTGATGTTGATTGGCTCTAATGTGTCAGATGGCTGTGACATACAGGGTCAAAGTTCCCTCAATGATGACACATAGGGGCGGATCGAACATCGCCATGTGTTCGCCCGCAAACGCGAACAAGCTATGTTCGCTGTGAACCATTCGCAGGCGAACAGTTCGGGACATCACTAATAAAGAATGGTGGATACCAAAATCTTTTGTCAATTTTTACTTAGTTTAGAAAAAAATTGTGCATTTCCTAAATAAGTAGAAAGGTACCCTTACTTTTGATTCCATCTGTATGTATATACAGGTAGCCCTCAGTTTACGCTGGGGTTAGGTTCTAGAAGGAATAGTTCTAAATCAAAACTGTTGTAAATTGAAACCCAGTTTATAATGTAAGTCAATGGGAAGTGAGGGAGTTAGGTTCCAGGCCCCTCTCAAAATTGGCATAAGTAACACCTAATACATTATTTTTAAAGCTTTGAAATGAAGACTTTAAATGCTAAAAAGCATTATAAACTTAATAAACTAATCACACAACACAGAATATATAATTAAACTAAGTTAAATGAACAAAAACATTTGCTAAACAGCATTATAAACCTAATAAAATAATCACACAACACAGACTTTACTTGCATTTTTCTGCAAACAGTTCTTTCTATGCATTCCAATCTGGACTGATTTATAGACAAGAAGATCTTGTTCCTTTGCAAGATGCTCGATAGTTCAGGTCTGGTTAAACTGATTAATTTCAGCTTGCTTGGCTTGCATATCTTTGCTGCAACACAAACGAATAGCTCCACCTACTGGCTATTTTAATCAATGCACTGCTTCTCAATGCTTTTCAATAGCAGTCACATGACTGAAAAAAAAGGTTGTTATTCTGAAACGGTGCAAATTTAACCATTGTAAACCGAGGGCCACCTATATATATATATATATATATATATATATATATACACACATATACATATATACATCAGGAATGTGCCATTAAGGGATGCAGGGGAGGCTGAGCCTCACCTGTCATGAAAAGAAAAAAGAAAATAATGTCAAAGTTAAATAACATTTTTTTTTAAATTACCAAATTGTCTAACCTTAGCAGCAAATACATGGAGAGAGACAGTGTCCAGCTCAGTCTCCCTTGATTGTGCAACAACTTAGAATGTGCTGTATGGATTGCCTGTCCACTATCTGTAAGGTCAGGAGTCATATTTCATCAGTAAGGCAATCAGGAAAAAGCACCAAGTGAGGCAGGTCCTTTATCTGCCTCTTGTTGGAGGGGGGGGGGTGACAGTGTTAGTGTAAGGAAATCATTGACAATCTGTGCTTTGAAAGGGAACTAATAGAAGAGGGAAATGTGGATGGCAGAAATATAGTGCTGCAACTGCCTTTCCACTTAAAATTGTGCAAAGCCATTTTATTTTGAGCACAATGTCTGCAGCATAAGCAGCAAGAGAAGTAATTATTTTAGTGCCTCTATCCACTCTGCACTAATGTCCTGTGTGGGCGATGTAGGGTAGCAGCAGTCCTTGCTCTGTTTTGGCTGCTGGCTTCCTAACTCTGCTTTTTTTTACAAACATCTGCAAGCAGAAAACAGCAGCTGTGGGTTTAAGAGGGCAGAACTGTCAAGCTTTCACTCCATCCGTCCACTAAGCAGATCGGCAGTGCATTACTGGGATGTGCTACTCTAAGATCTCACTGCTGCTGTAATAGCTCTTATGTGCAGGTGCTAAGGAGGGACAGCCTTGGAAAGTATTTATTTTACAAGCATTTAACCCCTTATGTTGAGAGTGTATTTGTTGTTTATAACATTTGTGTTAAAAAGCCTTAATAAACAATGTTATATAATTATACTGAATACAATATTTATTTATACTTTTGATTTCTGAGTGACAGAAAAGTTTGGTAAGGAATCAGAGTATACTGACAGCATGAAAAAACAAATACCTGTATTATTGAAAAAATACCATGTGTCATTGTTTTAAGTCATCTTTCTCCATCTTATCTTAAATAAAGCCATTTGCCTCTATTATGCAGCTAATAGTATTTTAACAATTACTTTAGGGACACAATGTACTATTTATTTACTATTTTAGCTGATTGTGTAGGAACAATACTTTTTTTTTAATCATAACATGTTTATTTATTATTGGTAAAACAGAAAATGACATGTGCTTGCATCTTTTTGTTAATAAAGTAAATCACGTCTCTTGCTAATGGGTTTATAGGGGAGACTATACAATAGCTAAATGCCTCAGTTTCTCTGAAAGGGTGATAACCTAAAAAAATGTTCTATTAAAGGGACAGTAAACTCCAAAATTGTTATTGTTTAAAAAGATAAATAATGCCTTTGTTACCCATTCCCCAGCTTTGCACAACCAACATTGTTATATTAATATACTTTATAACATTTAAACCTCAAAATTTCTGCCTGTTTCTAAGCCACTACAGACAGCCTCTTATCACATGCTTTTTTGTTTGCTTTTCACAACAGGAGACTGCTAATTTATGTGGGCCATATAGATAACATTGTGCTCATGCCTGTGAAGTTCTGCACAACACAGCACTAATTGGCTAAAATGCAAGTTAATAGATAATAAATAAAAAGGCATGTGATCAGGGGGCTGTCAGAAGAGGCTTAGATACAAGGTAATCTCAGAGGTAAAAAGTATATTAATATAACCATGCTGGCTGTGCAAAACTGGGGAGTGGGTAATGAAGTGATTATCTATCTTTTTAAACAATAACAGTTTTGGAGTTGACTGTCCCTTTAGGCGTATAAATGTACAGAATGTTCTTTTCACATTAAAAAATGTTAAGATGTTTCAGCAAAACTATTTAAATTAATACAGGGAATAAAAGGAAATGCAGGGTTGCGCACAACTGATTTCTGAAGGTTTATAGTTCACTGGGGTTGATAAGGACGACTGCCACAGCTGTGATAGGGATCAGGAACATGACTCCACAGATTGAAAACACAAAGTAGTTTTCATTCAAGAGAGGAGCATCCATTTAATACAACTTCAAGGATTTGTGTCAAAGAAAGAAGGCTCCCAATTTATTCTATTTAAGTGATTATTTAAAAATCCATTTGTCTTACTGAAATCCAAATCACTTAAAATGGTTGATGGTACTGAAAACATGGCTTTGTCAATAAATGCAAGACCACACATGTCATTATTGATGTCATATGTGTCAGCTGTGTTTCAAATCCAAGTGTCTGCAAAGGCCTCTAGTTATGAAGCCGTCTACTTACCTGCATTCGCCGGCCCGATACGCTTGCTTAAGCTCGCCTACCATCGCTGCCGCAGACCTGAATACGTTTGCCAAAGTTATCAAAAAAGCTGTCAAGAAGCCGCTCACCAAGTACGGAGCGATGAGCAGCGGACTGTTGTTAACTGACAGTCATCGATCTCGCTGCTCATCGGCTTCTTCGCAGCTTTTTTGATAGCCTGTCACTAAGCACCCACACTAAACTACACTGTTTTACCCCCTAAACCGCCGCTCCCGGAGCCCCCCACAACTAAATAAAGTTATTACCCCCTAAACCGCCGCTCCTGGACCCCGCCGCAACTATAATAAATGTATTAACCCCTAAACCGCCGCTCCCGGACCCCGCCGCCACCTACATCATACCTATTAACCCCTATCCTGCCCCCCACTACACCGCCGCCACCTATATTCAAGTTATTAACCCCTATCCTACGGATCCCGGACCCCGCCGCAAATAAATAAATTGTTTAACCCCTAAACCGCCGCACCCGGAGCCCACTGCCACCTATATTAAAGTTATTAACCCCTATCCTGCCCCCCACTACACCGCCGCAACCTACATTAAACTCATTAACCCCTAAACCACCACTCCCGGACCCCGTCGCAACTAAATTAAATGTTTAACCACTAAACCGCCGCTCCCGGACCCCGCCGCCACCTATATTAAACTTATTAACCCCTAAACCTAAGTCTAACGCTAACACCCCCCTAACTTTAATATTATTTTAATAAATCTAAATAAAACTTACTATTATTAACTAAATTATTCCTATTTAAAACTAAATACTTACCTGTAAAATAAACCCTAAGATAGCTACAATATAACTAATAATTATATTGTAGCTATTTTAGGATTTATTTTTATTTTACAGGCAACTTTGTATTTATTTTAACTAGGTACAATAGTTATTAAATAGTTATTAACTATTTAATAGCTACCTAGTTAAAATACTTACAAAATTACCTGTAAAATAAATCCTAACCTAAGTTACAATTAAACCTAACACTACACTATCATTAAATAAATTAAATAAATTACCTACAATTACCTAAAATTTAATTAAATTTAATAAACTAAACTATAGTACAAAAAAACACTAAATTACAGAAAATAAAAAAGAATTACAAGAAGTTTAAACTAATTACACCTAATCTAAGCCCCCTAATAAAATAATAAAGCCCCCCAAAATAAAAAAATGCCCTACCCTATTCTAAATTACAAAGTAACCAGCTCTTTTACCAGCCCTTAAAAGGGCTTTTTGCGGGGCATTGCCCCAAAGTAATCAGCTCTTTTACCTGTAAATAAAAATACAACCCCCCCAACATTAAAACCCACCACCCACATACCCCTACTCTAACCCACCCAAACCCCCCTTAAAAAAACCTAACATTAGCCCCCTGAAAATCACCCTACCTGGAGCCGTCTTCACCCAACCGGGCCAAAATCTTCATCCAAGTGGCGCAGAAAAGGTCCTCCATCCAGCAGAAGTTTTCATCCAGGCGGCGTCTTCAATCTTCATCCACGCGGAGCGGAGCCATCTTCAAAGGAGCCGACGCGGAGCCATCCTTTTCAACCGACGACTGAACGACGAATGAAGGTTCCTTTAAGGGACGTCATCCAAGATGGCGTCCCTCGAATTCCGATTGGCTGATAGGATTCTATCAGCCAATCGGAATTAAGGTAGGAAAAATCTGATTGGCTGATTCAATCAGCCAATCAGATTGAAGTTCAATCCGATTGGCTGTTCCAATCAGACAATTGGATTGAGCTCACATTTTATTGGCAATGCCCCGCCCTTTTAAGGGCTGGTAAAATATTTGGTTACTTGGTAATTTAGAATAGGGTAGGGCATTTTTTTATTTTGGGGGGCTTTATTATTTTTTTAGGGGGCTTAGATTAGGTGTAATTAGTTTAAACTTCTTGTAATTCTTGTAATTTTCTGTAATTTAGTGTTGGTTTGTTTTTTGTACTATAGTTTAGTTTATTTAATTTAATTTTAGGTAATGGTAGTTAATTTATTTAATTAATTTAATGATAGTGTAGTGTTAGGTTTAATTGTAACTTAGGTTAGGATTTATTTTACAGGTAATTTTGTACTTATTTTAGCTAGGTAGTTATTAAATAGTTAATAACTATTTAATAACTATTGTACCTAGTTAAAATAACTACAAAGTTGCCTGTAAAATAAAAATAAATCCTAAAATAGCTACAATATAATTATTAGTTATATTGTAGCTATCTTAGGGTTTATTTTACAGGTAAGCATTTAGTTTTAAATAGGATTAATTTAGTTAATACGAGTAATATTATTTAGATTTATAAAAATAATATTTAAGTTAGGGGGGGTTAGGGTTAGTGTTAGACTTAGGTTTAGGGATTAATAATTTTCATATAGGTGGCGGCGGTATAGGGGGGGGCAGGATAAGGGTTAATAACTTTAATATAGGTGGCGGCGGGGTCCGGGAGCGGCGGTTTAGGGGTTAAACAATTTATTTAGTTGCGGCGGGGTCCGGGATCCGCAGGATAGGGGTTAATAAGTTTATGTAGGCGGCGGTGGTATAGGGGGCGGCAGATTAGGGGTTAATATGTATAATGTAGGTGGCGGCGGGGTCAGGGAGTGGCGGTTTAGGGGTTAACATGTTTATTATAGTTGCAGCGGGGTCCAGGAGCGGCGGTTTAGGGGGTAATAAATTTATTTAGTGGCGGTGTGGGGGGGGGGGGCAGATTAGGGGTGTTTAGACTCGGGGTACATGTTAGGGTGTTAGGTGCAGACGTTTCCCATAGGAATCAATGGGATATAGGGCAGCAGCGAACATGAGCTTTCGCTATGGTCAGACTCCCATTGATTCCTGGCCCGGAATAGTAGCGAGCGTACCTGGTAGTAGTTTGATAACTACCAAAAGTAGTCAGATTGTGCCAAACTTGCGTTAGGAACATCTGTAGTGACGTAACCATCGATCTGTGTCGGACTGAGTCTGGCGGATCGTAGGTTACGTCACTATATTCTACTTTTGCCGGGCAGTAGGGGTTGATAACTAAGGCGAATCAGCCTCGCCACAAATAAGCTGCGGAATTCCAGCATATTTGCGGTTGACGGCTTGATAACTAGAGGCCAAAGTATTTGTTCTGGATATCTTGGTGGTTTGTGCTTTTGTAGGTATGCATACTGATGCATTTCCCTATTTTTTGTACATGTTATTATTAATCTAGTAATTTGCCAGATGAAGGGACCTCAGTGTCCTTACAGTTTTAAACTGTATTACCCATTAGGTAGTCATTAAGGTATAACTTGTAAATCACAATTGTTATTTTTGCACAAGGATTTTTCATTTCTTTGAATACACTATGAGTAACATAGCTCTACCCTTTCTCCTTTGTTTTATTGTCCAGAGCTTACCCATCACTTGTCTTAATTGCAGGAGCTAACCCCGATGTATTACTGGAGTAGACAAAGTTTGACACTTTCACACTGTCATTTTATTAGCAAAATGTGCATTGTTTTGCAGTATATTATTTTTTCACTTCTGCTGAGGCCAGTTAGGGACATATATGTATGAGGGTTAGTCTTGTGAAGGATGCAGTTTGTACTTTTAATTCTAACAATGGGAAAACCCATAAACTTAATGTTAAAGGGACAGTCTACACCAAAATTATTATTGTTAAAAAGACAAATAATCCCTTTTATTACCCATTCCCCAGTTTTGCTTAATCAATACTATTTTATTAATGCATTTTTTACCTCTGTGATTATCTTGTATCTAAGTTTCTGCATACTGCCCCCTTATCTCAGTTATTTTGACAGACATGCATTTTAGCTAATCAGTGCTGACTCATAAATAACTCCACTGGAGTGAGCGCAATGTTAACTATATGACACACACATGAACTAGCAGTGTCTAACTGAAATTGCCAAAATGCACTGAGATAAGAGGTAACCTTCAAGGGTTTAGGAATAAGTATATGAACCTGCCTAGTTTTAGCAAATTTGATGATAAAAGTAAAATTGGAAAGTTGTTTAAAATTGCATGCCCTATCTGAATCATGAAAGCTTAATTTTGACTTGATGGTCCTTTTAATTTACAAGAAAAGGGGGCAAAATTAAACAGTATTGCAAAGGTTTTGATTTTTTTTTTACTAGAGAAAATTAAATATTTTATTTTATAATCTCAATGTGTTTCAAATCTTGTTAACCCCTTAATGACCGCAGCACTTTTCCATTTTCTGTCCGTTTGGGACCAAGGCTATTTTTACATTTTTGCGGTGTTTGTGTTTAGCTGTAATTTTCCTCTTATTCATTTACTGTACCCACACATATTATATACCGTTTTTCTCGCCATTAAATGGACTTTCAAAAGATACCATTATTTTCATCATATCTTATAATTTACTATAAAAAACATTAAAAAATATGAGGAAAAAATGGAAAAAAACACACTTTTTCTAACTTTGACCCCCAAAATCTGTTACACATCTACAACCACCAATAAACACCCATGCTAAATAGTTTCTAAATTTTGTCCTGAGTTTAGAAATACCCAATGTTTACATGTTCTTTGCTTTTATTGCAAGTTATAGGGCCATAAATACAAGTAGCACTTTGCTATTTCCAAACCACTTTTTTTCAAAATTAGCGCTAGTTACATTGGAACACTAATATCTTTCAGGAATCCCTGAATATCCATTGACATGTATATATTTTTTTTTCGAAGACATCCCAAAGTATTGATCTAGGCCCATTTTGGTATATTTCATGCCACCATTTCACCGCCAAATGCGATCAAATAAAAAAATTTGTTCACTTTTTCACAAATTTTTTCACAAACTTTAGGTTTCTCACTGAAATTATTTACAAACAACTTATGCAATTATAGCATAAATGGTTGTAAATGCTTCTCTGGGATCCCCTTTGTTCAGAAATAGCAGACATATATGGCTTTGGCTTTGCTTTTTGGTAATTAGAAGGCTGCTAAATGCCACTGCGCACAATACGTGTATTATGCCCAGCAGTGAAGGGGTTAATTAGGGAGCATGTAGGGAGCTTCTAGGGTTAATTTTAGCTTTAGTGTAGTGTAGTAGACAACCCCAAGTATTGATCTAGGCCCATTTTGGTATATTTCATGCCACCATTTCACCGCCAAATGCGATCAAATTAAAAAAAACGTTAATTTTTTCACAATTTTAGGCTTCTCACTGAAATTATTTACAAACAGCTTGTGCAATTATGGCACAAATGGTTGTAAATGCTTCTCTGGGATGCCCTTTGTTCAGAAATAGCAGACATCTATGACTTTGGCGTTGCTTTTTGGTAATTAGAAAGTCGCTAAATGCTGCTGCGCATCACACGTGTATTATAGCTAGCAGTGAAGGGGTTAATTAGGTAGTTTGTAGGGAGCTTGCAGGGTTAATTTTAGCTTTAGTGTAGAGATCAGCCTTCCACCTGACACATCCCACCCCCTGATCCCTCCCAAACAGCTCCCTTCCCTCCCCCACCCCACAATTGTCCCGCCATCTTAAGTACTGGCAGAAAGTCTGCCAGTACTAAAATAAAAGTTTTTTTTTTTTTTTTTTTAAAGAAAAAAAAAAAGCATATTTACATATGCTGTGTTTAGGATCCCCCCTTAGCCCCCAACCTCCCTGATCCCCCCCAAAACAGCTCTCTAAGCCTCCCCCTCTGCCTTATTGGGGGCCATCTTGGGTACTGGCAGACAGCTTTGCACAATCAAATGTTTATTTTTTATTTATTTTTTATTTTTTCTGTAGTGTAGCTTCCCCCCCCCACAGACCAACCCCCACCACCTAAATGACACCTAATGGGTTTTTTTTTTACATTATAGGTCCCACTTTTATCTTGTTTTGGGACACATTTTTTCTGTAGTGTAGCGGTTCCCACCCGCTCCCTCCCCGTGCACGCGCCCGCCCCCGCCCCCTCGTGCACATGCGTGCGCCCGCGCGCTCCCCCGGACTTCCCCGCCCACGATCCCGCCCCCCTCCACATGACCAGGGCCATCGATGGCCGCCACCCACCTCCCACACCGGCTCCCACCCACCAACGATACCGGCCATCGATGTCCGGTGCAGAGAGGGCCACAGAGTGGCTCTCTCTGCATCGGATGTCCGTAAAAGGTTATTGCAGGATGCCTCCATATCGAGGCATCACTGCAATAACCGGAAAGCAGCTGGAAGCGAGCAGGATCGCTTCCAGCTGCTTTCCACACCGAGGACGTGCAGGGTACGTCCTCAGGTGTTAACTGCCTTTTTTCTGAGGACGTACCCTGCACGTCCTCGGTCATTAAGGGGTTAAGGTTGTCCGTATGCTTGACATACCACTAGTGCTAAATAAGGTCTCCCCTGCTGTTCTGTGTTTGAGATATAATTTACAGTAAGGTGGAAATACAGAACTTTAAGAATCTGTCAGTAATGATGAATGTGTGTTTTTATTCCTTGGTAAGATAGTACAGAATGCTGGGAGATCAGACATTGTTGTTTTCTTTGGATTTTTTTTTTTTTTTTTGCTTTGTTTTGAGCTATATCTTCAGGAGACTGGCATGCTAAAAAATAAAGTTTTTTTTTGTGATACTGCAGACCACAAATAAATATAATTATTTATTAATAAAAAAAAGGAATCTATTAATATGACATACATTGCCTTTAATGCCATGGTAATCTAGGCATTCATTTATCCAGACAGACTTCCTAAAATCTCAGGGCAAGATTACAAGTAGCGCATTATGAGTTTTCCTAGCGTGATGTGGTCTTTTCGCAATTAATTTCCATTGAGCAGGTATTACAAGTCTTGAAGAATCTCATTTGTGTGTGTGCATTCACCTTTTACGCAAAAATCCTTATAAAATGTTTATGCAAAAAATGTCTTAGATATGAGATCTTCGGTGTTAGAAAAAAAGCAGACGCTGGGATTTTATATTGACATACATACACATACATAGAGAAACATGGATTTATATGTATAGAGATATGTTTAATAATTGAGATAATGAAGATATTTTACATTACAATCTTTTATATATATATATATATATATATATATATATATATATATATATATATATATATTCCTTTTTATTAGAAATTTTGAACAACAAAATTGCTTGAAAACACAGTACAATAAACAGAAAACTTGTTAATAATTACAATACATTTCCAAAGAGTGGTCAAATCTCTTTGTCCGTATGAGTACAGTCTGTGTGGTATACCATCGTCACACTAGTGCTTAATTCTAGGTAATCTTCGGCGGTGACTAGTCCATGGGGAATATTGGAAAAATTCAGAATACCAGTGTATACTTATGCAAGACTGCATGCTAACATCATAACATATTTACCATATTTAGATATGAAATGAATCCTCCTTGCATACCGTTCAAGATCTTAAACATTTCAACATAATAAGGAAACAAATACAAAAACAACATAATACAAAAAAAGACAAAAATAAATAAAAATAACCATATGTACTCACCTTATAACTAAATTTTCATATGACTCTGTAAGGCCAGGAAATAGCCACTTTATCAACTGCTCTTTACTAGAGCAGTTGATAAAGTGGGAATAAAATATCATAAAAGAAGTTTAACTGCCCCAACTTAAGGTAATGGAATCTTTCTAAAGTTAGATCAGTGCTAAGTAGACCTTTCCACTCATTGGTTGTGGGAATCCATGAAGATTTCCAGTGTCTAGGTATCAACTGTTTTACTGCATGATTTGGAAGAGATGTCTATGTATGTTACATGAAATTTGAAGGGGGTGATGTAGTAAAATCAGTTCAGGGTTTGGGATTGTGTATGAAGTACTAGATTAATATTTTTAAAGATCATTGACCAGAATGCTTTAATAGGTTCACACTCCCACCATATATGTCTCCTGTGACCTTCCGTTCACATCCTCTGCAGCACAAGCCAGAACTCTTTTTATAGATGTGTTTAATTTTTGCAGGGGTCAGGTACCATCTCATTATAATTTAAATGTTTGTTTCTTTTGCACGAATGTGCAGACTGCAAAAGTCTCTTAAATCTAATGTTCCAATCTTGGGGCGTTGTAATTGTATCCATTTCACTATCCCATCCCTTTGTATATGAAGGGAGAAGCGGGAATTTATTTTCTAATACTAGTTTATATAGAGTAGAGATTGATTTATGGGCTATCGTGTCAGAGATACACATTTGTTAGTATTGAGTGAGGGGGCATATGAAGTCTTTTTTGAATCTGTGAGATAGTATAAAATGTCTTGCCTGATGGAAGCTAAACCACGATGCAAAAAAAGAAAGTGTTAAGGTATCTTATTGTTGCTTGGTTTTCAAGTTGCATTTATCTATCAATAGGTGAATAGGTATTAAGGATATGAAGGAGGGGTCTGCAGAATTCAAGGCTTTGAGGCCTGAGGGAAATTCAGGGTTTTGCAATACGGTTGTGAAAGCAAAACATTTTGTTGAGATTTTTTTAAATGACTTAAGTACAAACAGCCCATCCTTCCACGTTTCATTAGTTATAGAAGATTGGGATATTCTTGAGCTTTTGTGTGCATGTGGATTCCAGCATAAATTGCCTAAGTGTTTAGTGTTTGCAATGGAGGTTTCTATCTGCACCCATCCTTTGGAATTTTCTTCTTCATACCTGCACCACTCAATAACTCTCTGGTGAGAGATTGCTAGTTTATATGAACTAAGATGAGGGACTCCCAGGCCACCATTATTTGGGAGTTTATAAATCATGCTTTTATTAATAAGTGGAGGCCTGCAACGCCAAAAATATAAATTGTATCTATTTCCTTAGAAATGTTTTGAATGGGGACAGTCTGAAGTACCGTATATAAAGTGCTTTGGGCAGCAATACCATTTTAGAAGCTTGTATCCTGCCCAGCCATGATATATTTTTTAATAGCCAGGAAGAAGTTAGTGATTGAAATTCAGTTATTAAATTCCCGTAATTGCGTGTGTGTAAGTTTGGTCTGTTAAGTGTTAGGGAAATGCCTAGGTACTTTAAGTATTTTGTTTGTAATTTAAGGGGACAGTGAACTTTAATTTCATCCAAAATATGCTGTGATACATTGACTGGTAAAAATTCTGACTTAGACGTATTAACCGAAAAATTAGAAACACTCCCGTAGTGAGTTAGGTCCACAAAATGTAAGTTTTAGAGAGTTAAGGGGCGTTTGTCATGGTCAGTAATAGATCATCTGCATAGATAGCAATTTTATGATGTTGATGTCCTATCTGTATCCCTTGTATTTGTACATTTGCCCTGAGCTTAATTACAAGAGGTTCTAATGAAAGGATAAATAGTAATGGAGAAAGGGGGCACCCCTGTCGGGACCCATTTTGAATTTCAAATGCTTCAGACAGCATCCCATTAACCCTAACTTGTGCTGTTGGTTTGGAGTATAGAGCCAAATATTTTTGTATGAACGCAATGGGAAAATTAAACCGTCGTAACGTTGTGTGTAAAGTTAAGTCCAGTCTACTTGCTCAAACGCCTTTTCAGCGTTGGTGGAAAGGTCGATAAGATTAAGTACTTTAACTGTATTGTCTTTAGCCTCTCTGGTGGGGACGAAACCCACTTGGTCCTGGTGAATTTTTTGGGAAGGATTTTATTTAGTCGGGATGCTAGTATTTTGGCATAAAGTTTCAGGTCTGTATTAAGCAGAGAGATTGGTCTAAAGTTAGCTGGGGTGTCTGGGGATTTACCTGGTTTTGTTAGTACGGTAATGTTTGCTTGTAGCATTGTATCTGGAAAAGGAAGGTCGCCTGTGATAGAATTAAATAAAGAGGTTAAGTATGGAACAAGGTATTTTGAGAAGGTTTTATAATATAGGCCAGAAAAAACATCTGAACCTGGTGCCTTATTTTGTTTTAGCTTTTTTTTATTGCTTCTGTAACCTCCTGAGGATGAATTGGCTGAGCCATCATCTCCTTATGTTCTATCGTAAGTTGGGGAACATGTAAATTGTCTAAAAATTGTTGACAATCTTGAAAATGAGCCTGTTTATCTCTGTCAGGGAACAAGTTATAGAGTTTGTGATAAAAGAGTTTAAAATTTTCAGCTATTGTACAGGTGTCTTTGATGTATTTGCCTTTTAGGGTTTTTAAAGAGTGAATATATGTTTTTTGTTGATGCTTTTTTAAAGCTTTAGCTAGTCACTTCCCGGATTTCTTTCCTGTTGAAAGGACAGTAACTGTTTTTAAGTGTTTATTTATAGTATCTTGTTTAATTGGTTTCTTTTGAAGTTAAGTTTTTCTAATAATTTAGCGTCTTCAGGGGAATTGTTATGTAGGCAATCTAAGGCCTAGATTTGGAGTTTGGCGGTAGCCGTGAAAACCAGCGTTAGAGGCTCCTAACGCTGGTTTTAGGCTAACTCCGGTATTTGGAGTCACTCAAAAAAGGGTCTAGCGCTCACTTTTCAGCCGCGACTTTTCCATACCGCAGATCCCCTTACGTAAATTGCGTATCCTATCTTTTCAATGGGATTTTTCTAACTCCGGTATTTAGAGTCGTGGCTGAAGTGAGACAAAACTCCAGCCGCAGAAAAAAGTCAGTAGTTAAGAGCTTTCTGGGCTAACGCCGGTTCATAAAGCTCTTAACTACTGTACTCTAAAGTACACTAACACCCATAAACTACCTATGTACCCCTAAACCGAGGTCCCCCCACATCGCCGCCACTCGATTAAATTTTTTTAACCCCTAATCTGCCGACCGCCACCTACGTTATACTTATGTACCCCTAATCTGCTGCCCCTAACACCGCCGACCCTTGTATTTTATTTATTAACCCCTAATCTGCCCCCCACAA